>NW_015544232.1:404756-416542 GCF_001515605.1 Sinocyclocheilus anshuiensis
GAATAGCCTTCCTGATAACGTTCGGGGTTCAGACACGCTCTCTCTGTTTAAATCTAGATTAAAGACACATCTTTTTGGCATTCAAATAATGCATCTCATAATCTTGTACTGCAGTTATATCTGATCAAATGCACATTATTATTCTTTAGTTTGGGTTAAACAAATCAATTTTGCTTGGTTGGAACAGCAGCTACGCTAATTATGTCTCTATTTGTTTCTCTGTTTTTGCCACGGTGGTAACTAGGATTTACACAAGCTTCAAGTCTGGATCCAGAACACCTGAGAAGAGATGATGCCAACCCCCCAGAGGACCTCAGATGATGCCAACCTTGAAACAACATACAGAACTACCACATTTTGCTATAAGTTTGATTGCATCATATAATAATTGCTGTTAATAGTGTTCATCATCTGTTTGATTACGTCTTTAATTGATTTTTCCGTACATTTCTGCCATATGTACATTAACTGACAGTCACCACTGATAAGCTACCACTAAATATTGTAGAAACTTAATTTGCTGTAAAGTTGCTTTGCAATGATTTGTATCGTGAAAAGCGCTGTACATATAAACTTGAATTGAATTGAAAGATGCCAGATCTTCTAATCGTGATAACTGATCTCTGGCTAATTTGGTTCTTCAAACGAATTTGTGGATCTGATTAAAATATCTGGATTAAGTTTTATTGAACGTGATTATTGCACGTTCTCATGCTCCCCGTAAAGGGCAGATATATCAATACTGAAAACCACAATCAGCAATGCAGCGATTGGCCGGTGGAAAGACAGCAATGTAATGACATATAATTAAAAAAAGACACCTGACGAAAAGCTTGACAAATTTCTGGACCTTTATAAGCAAACAGCTAAGTGAACAAAACTACATAAATGTTATGTAACACCTCGTTTCTTTAAAGCTGTTACTCTGAGGGGTTCAACAGATTTTTAACATGTACTGATTAAAATACTCTTCACAACACAAATGATTTTTGAATCTTAATTTATTCTTCCCACAAGTGTATACACAGGTGCAAAAACCAACGAATAAACCATAATCAATTTAAATGCACTTTGTCTTTTAACTCGATGAGTTGAAATAAACGTATCGTTCCATGTACAGTTGAAGTACGAGAATTGATGATGTTGAGATGAAGTTTTAATCCACCAAGTTATTTGAGAGCGATGCAATGTTAGTAGTCCAATAAAGATTTGTAACATGTACTGATTAAAATACTCTTCACAACACAAATGATTTTTGAATCTTAATTTATTCTTCCCACAAGTGTATACACAGGTGCAAAAACCAACGAATAAACCATAATCAATTTAAATGCACTTTGTCTTTTAACTCGATGAGTTGAAATAAACGTATCGTTCCATGTACAGTTGAAGTACGAGAATTGATGATGTTGAGATGAAGTTTTAATCCACCAAGTTATTTGAGAGCGATGCAATGTTAGTAGTCCAATAAACCAAAGTGTCGTTGGCATTCGGCATGTTGCTGTCCTGTGTGCTGCGTTGGATGAACCTGGACCGTCGTCGTAGACAATACACCTCGTATCCAGAGGTGATTTAAGATGCATCCAATCAATTACACACGAAGAAAGAAATCATTTGAAGAATAGACAGGTGTAGACATGGACAAATAAAGTCCTTTCTAAAAAGAAAGCAAATGGCTGACATCAGTAACTTCATTATACAGACATGTTGTCAGGTAAATAAACCAAACCATACTCACAGCTGAGCAGAAACTCAAAGTGTTCTCAACCAAGGACTTTCAAAGAGCAAGCCGGTAGCACGAGTTTTGGGGAAATTTTAGCCATGAAACCATCATCTGCACGAGACAGAGGATGAGTATGCACCCAAACTGTATCACCCTCCTGGAAGTCTTGGGCTCTTCTCTTGAGGTTGTAATACTTTTTCTGTTTAGTTTCTGCTTTCTCAACATTTTCTCTGACAGATTCGTACAGTAGTTTCTGGCAATCAATGGTACTGTAGCTTGATTGATCTGGATCTGGCGGATTCTGTAGAGCTCTTTGTAGTAGTCCTTTCAATTGACGTCTAAGGGCTACTTCAGCGGGTGAAAAACCTGTGCTTTCATGCCATGCTGTATTCAAAGCAAATCTAAATTCGCAGATCCATTGATCCCAAGTACTGGGATTATTGTCAACATATGATGCAATCATGGTTTTTAGATTTTGATTGATGCGTTCAGTCAGGTTTGATTGTGGATGATAAGCAGTAGTGAGTTTTTGGGATACCTGCCACTGCTTGCATAACTGATCCAGGAGGTTTGAGGTGAATTGAGAGCCTCTATCAGAAACAATGAAGGCTGGTGTTCCCCACCTTGTAAATACCTCTTCGATGAGAATACAAACGATGGAGGTAGATTTGGCAGATCTCATGGGGAAGACCTCTACCCACTTAGAGAAATAGTCTACCACAACTAGAAGATATTCATTTTGACGGGTACTCTGTGGGAACGGTCCCATAATGTCCATGCCGAGCATGTATCCAGGTTCAACGATGGGCACGCTTTGGAGACCTCCTGCTGGCTTCAGGTTTGTGGGCTTATGCTGCTGACATTTTTCACACTGTTTGCAGTGTTGCCATACGTCAGTATGCATGGAAGGCCAATAAGCAAATTCTAGAAGTCTCATTAGAGTTTTAAATTTGCCTAAATGTCCACTGAGGGGGCTGTCATGGGCATAAATTAAAAATGCTTCCTTCAAACTAGTAGGTACCACAATCTGGAATCTTTGACCTCCTTTAGAGTCTGGAACACTCCTGAATACTCCTGAATAAAATATAATTTTTAAAAACATAGTGAGTTCTCATAAGATCAGTGGTATTTAGATCTTTGGCTTTTACCGTGATCTCTTGGCACTCGGTGTCTTTATTCTGTTCAGCAGCAATCTGCGACAAGTCCGTTGGCAGGTCACAAGTGATAGGATTAGAAACATGTTTTGCTGGTGTGTGCATCAGGATGGCCGTTGGTTCAGCTGCATGTGTCCGTGACAAAACATCAGGTACCACATTACATTGTACTTTTCTGTAACGAACTGTGAAGTGATAGCCTTGAAGTCTGATAGTCCATCTTTCCAACCTAGACGAAGGTTTTGGGTGCTGGAAAAGCCAAACCAAAGAAGCATGGTCAATGACTACCTCAAATGCTCTGCCTTCAAGATAATGATGCCATTTTCCTACTGCCCAGACTACCGCTAGACATTCCTTCTCTGATGCCGAATATGACCTCTCAGCACCTCTCAGCAATCTGGATGCATAAGCGATCACTTTCTCTTGTCCATCCACTTCCTGTGTCAGCACTGCTCCTAAACCAACGTCGCTGGCATCTGTTTGCACTTTAAAAGAAGAATCAAAATTGGGTGTATTTAACACAGGGGCTTTGGTCAGATCATCTTTGAGGAGTTCAAACGATCTCTGGCACTCGTCGGTCCACATCCATTTAGCTCCTTTTTTCTTTAGTGCATGTAAGGGTGCTGCTTTAGTGGAGAAATCTGAAATAAAACTATGGTACCAAGTCGCAAGACTTAGGAACCGTTGTAATTCTTTTATGGAAGTTGGTGTGGGGAATGATTTGACCGCATCAACCTTGTCAGAATTCACTTTGACTCCGTCAGCAGTGATTGTGTGACCCAAGTAGTCCAGTGATGAACAGATGAATTTGCATTTCTTGAGATTGAGAGGGAGACCGGCGGTGTGCAGACTATTTAATACTTGTTTGAGATGTTGCAGGTGTGCTTGGATGTCTGGTGAGTACACAATGATGTCGTCTATGTATACCATACAACACCTGTTTTTGTGCTCTCTGAGAACTTGTTCCATCAAACATTGGAAAGAGGCAGCTGCATTTTTAAGGCCAAAGGGAAGACACAAATGTAATCTGGGGCATCGGATATGCATCAAGGTGAGTTTAAGAATTAAGACCACGATAATCAATGCACAACCGAGATCCGCCATCCTTCTTATCTACTACCACAACAGGTGAGGCCCATGGTGAAGTGGAAGATATAATGATTTTTTTGTTGAAGTAGTTCCTTGATTTGTTCTTCAATAAAATCAGTCTTGACTCTTGAGACTCGGTAAGGTCTCTTTCTCAAGGGAAGTTCATCAACTGTTTTGATTTCATGTTTCAATTTGTACATCCTAACTTGTGAGTGCAAACTGATGACCAATCATGCATGATAGATTTTAACTGATTCATTACCTTGAGTGAGACATGAGAATTTTTCACTGCTTGTTCGATGAGCTTCAAGTCTTCCTTACTGGAGATCAATTCGACACCACCTTGTGCAGCATAAAACTGGATGGCAGCGTTCTCATGAAGTTCATTAAAACAAATGGGGTGACTGGAGTTGGAATCAGGTAAGTAAACACGTGAGGAATTAAAATCAATGGTTACTTTGGCCTCTTTTAGAAAATCCAGTCCCAGGATGGCACGAACAGCCAAGTCTTCATTCATCACGTAGAATGTGACAGCAAGTTTCATTCCATATATTTCACGTTCCCAGAGAATCTTTCCCTGAGTTCTCTGACTCTGACCATTAGCAAGCATAAACATTTGGGTACTTTTGGTCAGATGCTCATCATTTCTTCTCAACCTCTGCCAAACTTTCTGCTGCAGCAAAAAGAAGGTGCTTCCTGTGTCAATTACAGCATTAAAGTAAGAATGATTTACAATTATTGGAGTTTGCAGCACACTATTATATTGAGAGCTGAAAGTTGGATCAATAAGCATGAGGTGATTTTGTTGCCCTCTTCCACCGGACGATTTCTTCCTCTGTTCCTCATCTTTTCCTTGATTCCATCTCTTTTTATTTTCCACCCAATCCTTTTCTATTTGAGTACCGAGACAGACCAGATCATCAACCGTCTTCACAGTTCCCCTTAACAGCGAAGCCAATCAAAGGTTGCAGTTTCTTAAAGTCACTTGAACAATCTCGGCTTCAGACTTTTTAGGATGATTCTTCAGGCACAGCGCTCTGTAATTAAAGGCAAAGTCTCTAATGTTCTCATTAACACCTTATCGATAGTTTGCTAATTTTTGGGCAGCAACTTCTTTATAATCTTCGTTTAAAAATGAAAAGAGAAACTTTTCTTTGAAAGAGGACCAGTCGCTAATGTTTTGATTCTCCGCTCTCCACCAGCTCTTAGCAGTACCTTTCAGACTCACAGACAATGATGCTAACAGCTCTTCAGGATACAGAGGTCTCAGCTCATTATATTCTTCAAATCGATCAATAAAATCAATTGGGTCTTCAGAATCAAGATTACTGAAAATAGGCAATTCAAGTTTAACTGGAGGATTAGGATATGAAGAAAGATACGTTACTTGCTTTGTGCTGTTTTGTGTAACTGGGTCGATCTAGGATGGGGTTTGAGACATCTTATGAGTAGTAGAAGTACTGGTGTGCACAGGAGTAGACATGAGAGGTTTGAAGGTTTTGAATTGTTGCTCTAGTTGTCTATCTCGTCGCTTTAAGCAATCCACAATACTTTGGCTCATATCGTCGATTCTGGAATGGAACAGCTGCTTAACGCAGTCCAACTCTGTTTGCAAACAATAGTTAACTCTGTCTTCACGTTTTCAACTTTGCACTCATGGTTTCTGTGGTAACCAATTCCCTGACATGATGCTCAAGATCAGCAAGATGCTCCTCAATGCTACACATACGCTGATCAGCTTCATTGTCGAATTGCAGCCTGTCTTCATGAAACTCAAGTGGTGGAGGAGATGATGGCAAGTCGTCGGGTTTAGAATTATGGTCACATATCTGATCAGTGGACATATCTCTACATTCCCTCTCTTCCTCAGAGTCTAAATATAACTCACTGAAGATATCAATGAGATTCACTACAGGGTCTCTGTGCTGAACAAAAGCTTCATCTGAGAAATCAGTGAGGGGTGCTTCCTCTTCCATTGCAGATGATGGTCTATAATATTTCTTTGTGAAGAGTGATCAGTACAGTCAAAATGTATATTTAAAAAAAAAGGGACTCGGTAAAGTTCAATTCAGTCAGTCCCTGTTCGGGTGCCAATCTGTAACGCCTCGTTTCTTCAAAGCTGTTACTCTGAGGGGTTCAATAGATTTTTAACATGTACTGATTAAAATACTTTTCACAACACAAATGATCTTTGAATCCTAATTTATTCTTCCCACAAGTGTATATATATATATAGGTGCAAAAACCAACAAATAAACCATAATCAATTTAAATGCACTTTGCCTTTTAACAAGTCAGTCTTAATCAGTCAATGATTTTAAATAAACTTATCGTTCCATGTACAGTTGAAGTACGAGAATTGATGATGTTGAGATGAAGTTTTAATCCACAAAGTTATTTGAGTGTGATGCAATGCTAGTAGTCCTATAACCCACAGTGTCGTTGGCGTTTGGCATGTTGCTGTCCTGTGTTCCACGTTGGATGAACCCACATGCGGTGGTTTTACTACCGGCGTAGACAATACACTTCGTATCCAGAGGTGATTTAAGATGCATCCAATCAATTACACACGTAGAAAGAAATCATTTGAAGAATAGACAGGTGTAGACATAGACAAATAAAGTCCTTTTTAAAAAGAAAGCAAATGGCTGACATCAGTAACTTCATTATACAGACATGTTGTCAGGTAAATAAACCAAACCATACTCACAGCTGAGCAGAAACTCAAAGAGTTCTCAACCAAGGACTTTTAAAGAGCAAGCCGGTAGCACGAGTTCAACCAAATGGTTTCCCTCTACCAAACGAACTGACTTACTCTATGGTGATCGAGCTTAATGTCCGGTTACCTCCAGGCAATAGCAAGAAAAGTGGAGCTAAACTACAATAATAAAACCAAGTAACGTTTTGTCCGTTACAGTTATAATAGATAAATGAAATGTGCACTGTTTTTATTTATTTTTAATTTTTTACATGATTCACGATTTCTAGTATTTGTACAGGCTTTACATTTGTATTTCAATGTTGTAAATAGCAATTCATGTAATTTTTATCTTCGAAGCAGATTTGTTATGTGACAGCATTAATTAAAGTTTCTTAAGGGTCAAGATCGAGTTATCTGCATCTCCTGCGCTCCATCAAGCCACTCCTATAATAGCTGTCACCACTCAAATTAAAGGTGCAGTAGGAGATCTTGGAAAATGCTAACTTTAGCCTGATAGCACTGAAAGCGAACGTCCCACCCTCTCTGCAATCGCCATCCAAAGCCACACCCCTGAACACATATACGCTCATAGACCAGAATACCAGAGACAACATTACTACAATAGGCTATATCAGCGGTTCCCAATTCCAGTCCTCGCACTGGATGTGAAGACGTGTGTGTTTGAGTGTGATGTGTGTAAAGACGCTGCGCAGCGCAAATCCGTGAATGAATGTTCTGAAGTGAAGTAAACTTCAACGGATTTCCCCTGCTCAGAGAGTAGGGAGCAATGAACACTGTGTAGGGATCATATCGATCGGAACACAGTTCATGCACGTAGCTCTCTTCTAACAAGCTGGTTATCTGAATCGGGTGTGTTAACTAAGCGAGACATGCAAAATATGCAGAGCTGGGGGGCGCGAGGACAGGAATTGGGACATGTGTCATTCACCGGTGAGAAAACTTTAAAAGTGCTACAATACCAAGAAGGAAGATCGGGTTGTTGATGTTTGTCTGCCATTCTCGCTCTGTCTGCACAGCATGTGTAAACGCGCTGATGACGTATCCTGTCTGTGCGAACGGTGCGCAGAGGTATGCTAATACATACGTTGACAGGCAGGTAGGAAAGTCAATTAAAACGCTCGGAAGAACCAAATAATCCAAGATCATGCCAACTCGTCAACAATCAAATCCAGCTAACTGAGTTAGCGACGTACGAAGAACGGGCCCCAGGTGAACACAATTAGAGAAACAAGGACAAGACGAGAGCTAAACAAGGGGGCGTGGTAACAGGAAACAATGAGGTGGGACAAGAGAAGCACATGGCAAACACAAACATAAACAGAGCCATGTGCTCAGACACAAAACAAAAGAAACATTGAACAGAGACAAAACTGTCAGGGCAGGATCCTGACATTATCAGAAATGTTTTATTCTGGAAGTGAACTAATTTAATAATTCTATAAAACTAAATGTCATTTTAAATGTAATTTAAGCTTTTTATTACACAGTTACATATATTAAGTAATTATCTATCAATTAATGTAATTTTATATACAGTAATGTTACTTTTCATAAAGCATTACGCATTTATGTTTACGAAAAAAGTAAAAAATAAAATGGTTTTACAGAAAAATATTGCTATTGGCACAAAACACAAGAATACTGACTTCAAATAATGCAGTGTGGTGTGGCCAATATTATTTGCTAGCTAAGAATATTTTTGCATTGATTTTCAACACTGTAATATTCAACCCCAAAGCATTTTGAATATGACAATGTTTTTAGAGAGAAAGGTCACCTCACACTATATCTAATACCACTTCAGAGCAGTATTTGAGCCTAAGTGTGCTGTATTAGACCAACTGGGACTTGTCACAGCACTTACATTTTGTTGCCCTTTTGTTGGTTTAATTGCTTATATTGTCTTCATTTGTAAGTCGCTTTGGATAAAGCATCTGCTAAATAATTAAATGTAAATGTAGGTGTATCTCATCATTCATCATGTTACGCCTGAAAATAATATACAGCCCATGGAAGGAAAGTTAATTTCTGTCACTACTGTGAACTAACCACTGCCCAGAATATGTAGAATATGAAAAGTTTTGTCCATGACAGACCTGACCCAGCCAAGGTACCAGCACAAAACTCAGTGAAAATAAAGAAAGGTAAAAGAGAAAAGAGGCTGCATAGCAGTCTTTGGTTTGACTCCAGTGTCTATGCATACGGGGTGCCATACAAGAAATCAGACTTGTACTTGACTGCACACAAGTGAGAATTTCAGAGACAACTGAGTAACTAAGGCCTTGTCCTAAATGGAACACTTCATGTGCGCCGCGTGCGCGTGTCTGTTAAGTCCACGAGACCGTAGGGTGTCCCATTTGTCCTTTTAGCGTTCAGAAGGGTGCTCGTGAGTGCCCCCTTTGCGGCCGTTATGCGCCCTTGATCCGCACTTCTGCCGAGCCGGCACTAGGGCGAGCTCCGTAGCAGACTTCTACCCGAAAGCCAAAGCGGCATTACGTCACGAAAGTGCGGACTCAGAGGAAGACCGCGAGGGTTTAGGCTGCCATTTGGGATAGGGCCTACCTATACAGTGGCACAGACATTTAAAGCAGTTTCCCAGGCACAAGTAGACAAAGCTGATAAGCACTGTTTAGTGTACATCCATCTGAAAGCATTTCACATGGGTGAAAAGCAGTCATAATGCCATTAAATTATCACTAAGTTCCACTGCTCTGTCATTGTAGCTGTCAGGATGTTGGTTTGGTCATTAGAATGTAGACCAGAGTGTGGTTTTGGGTTTATATTAGTGATTTAAGCCATTGATGGTAAGTATGATGTGCAACAGTGCTTTGGCAGACCTTCAAAGAAGAGTTACAAAGTTTTAGATACTAATGCCAAACCTGAAACTTGAATATCAACATTTTCATCCATGCCCTCTACAAGCCCGTCAGCAGTTGGGAGATGATAATGCTGGGGATTTTTTCCTCTTGGTAGTTCTCCTCTTCTTGGTTGACATCCTCCGCTTGAGGAGCCATTTCCGATCTGCACATTCTCCCTGCCACGACCACAGAGTCTGTCCCAGAGCCCCCCACTCTTGCTGCCACAGTCACGGAGGGTCTCCTCTCCAGTTATGTCACTGCCCTACTGTGTGTATGGACCACACACACCTCCTTGCAGCACACTCCAGCCTGGAGCTTCCAGAGTCAGTTCCAGTTCAGAAGCCTTCAGAGTCTCCTCCAATCCAGGAGCCTTCAGAGTCCGCTCCAGCCCCGAAGCCTCCACTATGAGGATCCTGCCTGTTTCTGGCTGCCAACCGGCAATCTGCAGGGGTTCCTGGTATGCCAGAGCCAAATTGGTGCATCCCTCCAGCGCTGCCCTGGCCGGAGATTGGTGACAGAGCTCTGACACTTGTATTGTCTCATCTTTTTGTGAGCATGCGTCTCAAGTTGTGCTCACTCTGGCCCATGTGTTGTATGTTTAGAGCTTGATATTTGGATCCCTGCACTCCTATTTAGTTTGGTTTTGGTTCAGTGTCAGGGTTTGGACATGCATGCTCTTATAACATTCAGGCACTCCTGCCAGAGTGTCCCAGACAAATTGGAATGCTCCTGAGCTGAATTTCAAGTGTCACAAAAATGTCTAAATACATCTTCAATGTAATTATTTTGCATTTTTAATTTATTTAATTTAATTTAATTATAATTTTTTTTAATAAGCTTGCAAAGTCTTCACAAATCTTTTTTTTTTTTTTTTTTAAGTTTAAATTCAATGGAATCTGGTTTATGTGGACTACACAAACAAAGATGCCTTTTGGCTTCAGATAAGACAACAGCCGTTGTAGAGAACAGGGAGGTGTAGTGGACAACAGGCAAGATGACAACCCCTTTCCACACTATGTGTGGGAAAGATTCGATTCAATGGGATCAGGTTTCTGAGGAGAACACAAGATGCCTTTTGTCTTAAGATAAAACAACACCTCTTGTGGAGAACAGGGATGTTCAAATTAACATACATTGACCCCCAGTCACAGGAATTGCTTTGTTCTGCCTCGCCCTTATATAGACTGTAAATTTCTTAGGTCAAGTGGTTCTCAACCACAACACTGCACATTTTGCATGTCTTCTTAATCAAATTCAGGTCATCCGCTCATTAGTAGAAACTCCAATGCTGCGTTCAAAATTGCCCACTCTACCCTCATTCCCTATTCCCAACATTAGTCCCCTAATATACACTGAAAAAAAAAACAATTGTGGTGTTGTAAAATATGTTAAAATTAATCATCATAAATTCTACTTGTAATATTAAAAATCAAGGAGAACAACATTTAATTCATGTAATTAATGAACTGCGTGAGAAGAGTAACTCTTATTAATATTTACTTGTAATATTTGCAAGTTTTATAGTCATTGCACATAAATCTAGAAATATTGAGTAAATTTTAATCTAAAAATTCAGCGCGCTTGATCCGCACATGCGTGTTTGGACCCGCGTTTTGAATCAGAGAGACGGTGGGGTTTGTCACGGAGGAGATGCATGGCTGTTTGGCTGGAATTTCTCGTGTTTAAGGTAAGTTTGCCTTTCCGTTTTAGATTTCTGATTTGTAATACTTTGGTCCGTGTGCATTTCGATAGTTTGATTCTTGTTTGCTTGACTCATTATACATTGACGTTCATATTAATCACATAACCTCATTAAAGTTAACTTGCGTGCGGTCACAGTGAGTGATATTTCAGTGAAAATGTTTTCAATTGTTCAGTGATTCACAAAGCTGTTTTTCACGTAAAAACTTGAGCACAATTGGAAATTACTGGAAATTATTTAATGTTGTAACTGCTAGCTAGCTAACGTCATTACTAAATTAAAACAATCGTTTAGCAACATAGTTTAGCATAACGCTAGTTTCTGTTCTTTCAAACACTCGACTGCCATAATAGAGAGAGTTTAGAGCAATAACATTGTAGTAATATCATTAATTGTCGTGTTTTGTCACTATGCTAAGATAACATACTACCTAACCCTAAAGTACCTGTTGCCACCAGAGATTGTTTTATAGGACTAATTTTGAAAAGTGTGAATAGAAAGTGTTAGTAAAAGTGTTTTTATGCTTTTTTATGATGAT
>NW_015544232.1:416690-418090 GCF_001515605.1 Sinocyclocheilus anshuiensis
TGGGCCGGTTTGCCGAATGGCTTAACGCTAGTGAACTATTGCTGTGTGTACCTGATCGGTTGACCAGATAGCTTAAACTAGTGACCTGAGTTAAAAGTGTTTCTGGGCTAATGGAGCCCAGATAAATTAACTAGTGGCTTAACCATGTGAACCTGGGTGCTGTAGCCTTAGGTTTAACTAATGACCTAAATAACTATGTGTGTCTTGAGCCAATAACTCAAACTTACCTAGGTAGAAATGCGCACTATGTGTATCATTATCATTAACGTTCATCAACGTTATTGCAGTGGAAATACTCACCTTTAACTTATTAATAAACTAACAAAATATTTGGAGAAAGAATAAATCACTGTACACCCTGTAGTTGTGGTGTCATATGCCCAGAATTAATTTTTGATAATTTTAAATATTTATATTGCATATTAAGAACAATAATGTTTGCATTGTATGAACACATCATTGCTAAAGACATGGCTCGTTCCAAGATGGTCTTGAGCAGGACACTACAGTGACTATATTTAAATGCAGTTGTCTGCTTTTATATTAATTGTGTCCGAATTAAAATTCGCAACAGAAATGCTGTCTCGGTGCATGCTGGAAAAATCTCGATGACTGAATGCCTATACAAGCTGCTGCTACTGCACAAGACTATGCAAGATGCAAGCACTGCTACTGAACTGCTGAGAGCTCCATTAATTAGGCATACGAGTAGCTAGGTGAATGCCTATTTTACTCTAACATTGTGTCTATGCCAGACACGAGCGCCACAATATGACCAAATCAATAGACCCGTAACGATAGGTACAGCGGTCTGCAATGTATGCAATGCGATACGGCCAACGCAACACAACTTCTGCTACTGCTGCTATTGATAATATTCACTAACATTTCAGTACTGAGTTGAAGTACATGCTCTTGCTGTTAATGATATTCACAATGTTGTAGTAGGAATTTATTGTGCGAGCTGTTGCGGTTGTAATATTTAATCCGAATTTGCAAAGCATAATCTACTGCTGCTGCACAAAACCTGCTGTAAGCCCTGTTGAATAAGCAAGGTAATAAATACCTATTGCACTTTAAAGAGTTAATTTACCCTCCATGAGTTACCACTAAAATTGTATGCAACTAAAGCGCTTTCTGCTGCCACTGCTATATGAGCCATAATAATATGACTTGCAATGCATGCTGCTGCTAATATTATTTCTAACCTTGCATCTGAATTTGCTATTCATGCTATAAAATTTGCTAACACTGTGCACACATTCAGCCTATCTGAATAACTATGTATACTGCTGCACAAAAGTACTTAAAATTGCCACTGCCCATTTATTAAGTAACCAAACAACCAAATAATGCCTATTTCGCTTTGAAGAGTTCTATAAACCCTGTTGAACTGAATA
>NW_015544232.1:420015-431197 GCF_001515605.1 Sinocyclocheilus anshuiensis
GTCATTGGAGTGTTGTAATTGTTATTTTTTTTTTTTTTTCATTAACATTCATCAACGTTACTGGAATGGAAATACTTACCTTTATTAATAAGCTAACAAAACATTTGGCAAAATAATAAATCACTGTACACCCTGTAGTTGTGGTATCATATGCCCAGGACTAATTCTGCCTCAAAAGCAGCTGCTCATTTATTTTGATAATTTAAAATATTTATATTGCATATTAAGAACAATAATGTTTGCATTGTGTGAACACATCATTGCTAAATGTGTGGCTCGCTCCAAGATGGCCTTGAGCAAGACACTACAGTGACTTTATTTAAATGCAGTTGTCTGCTTTTATATTAATTGTGTCCAAATTAAAATTTGCAACATAGATATGCTGTGCATGCTGCTGCTGAGAAAAATCTTGATGACTGAATGCCTATGCAAGCTGCTGCTACTGCACAAAGAGACTGAACTGCTGTGAGCTCCATTAATTAGGCATATAAGTAGCTATGCGAATATCTAGTTTACTCTAACGCGGTGTCTACGCCAGACGCAAGCGGCACAACATGACAAAGTCAATAGACCTGTTAAGATAGGTAAAGCTGTCCGCAATGTATGCAGTGCTTGCTGCTGAGAAAAATCTCGATGACTGAATGCCTATACAAGCTGCTGCTACTGCACAAGACTATGCAAGCTGCTGCTACTGCTACTGAACTGCTGAGAGCTCCATTAATTAGGCATACGAGTAGCTAGGTGAATGCCTATTTTACTCTAACATTGTGTCTACGCCAAACATGAGCGGCACAATATGACCAAATCAATAGACCCGTAACGATAGGTAAAGCGGTCTGCAATGTATGCAGTGCGATACGGCCAACGCAACAAAACTTCTGCTACTGCTGCTATTGATAATATTCACTAACATTTCAGTACTGAGTTGAAGTACATGCTGTTGCTGTTAATGATATTCACAATGTTGTAGTAGGAATTTATTGTGTGAGCTGTTGCAGTTGTAATATTTATTCTGAATTTGCGAAGCATAATCTGCTGCACAAAACCTGCTGTAAGCCCTGTTGAATAAGCAAGGTAATAAATACCTATTGCACTTTAAAGAGTTAATTTACCCTCCATGAGTTACCACTAAAATTGTATGCAACTAAAGCGCTTTCTGCTGCCACTGCTATATGAGCCATAATAATATGACTTGCAATGCATGCTGCTGCTAATATTATTTCTAACCTTGCATCTGAATTTGCTATGCATGCTATAAAATTTGCTAACACTGCGATCTGAATAACTATGCATACTGCTGCACAAAAGTTCTTAGAATTGCTACTGCCCATTTATTAAATAACCAAACAACCAAATAATGCCTTGTGGAAAGTGGGGCGTGGTTTAAAGGCCTCTGCAGACGGAGAATGAGTGCTGGAGAGTTGATGGTTAAGGGAAACGCCTCTCGTTAATTAAATATAACAGGTGTTCTCATTTTGCAGTGAGTCAAGAGACAGGATAAAAAGCAGGGCTTGGAGAGAGTGAAGGAGGCTGCCTGGGGAGCGTGCCATGCTGTCTCGTGCCCTGCCCATAAGAAACAACTGTTGGTTGGAAACTGTTTTTTTGTTTGAATGAATGCTGAAAAGCCCTCGTGCTTCCCTTTTTTGTTTGTTTTAAAGAAGTGTCAATAAAAAGGGCAAACTCTGTTGCACAGCTGATCTCAGACCCTGCCTCCCTCATTTCCACACCGGGAAGACAAGAGTTTGTCACAGTGGTGCCGAAACCCGGGATACTTGGAGGGAATACGCTGTCATGGAGTCCGCGCCGCTGGGTGAGTTGGTCAAGTCCCTTGCCAACCTCCACCATGCACAACATCAAGCTCTCCTGGAGCTCCGGGAGGAGCAGGACAAGAGGTTTTGGTCTCTCCTCGAGGTGCAACAAGAGGATCGACAGCTTCTGCGTAGTGTGCTGGCCCAGGGGGCTGTTGGCACCGCTCCAACAAGCGTCAACACGCCTCCGCACGTCCCGCTGCAGAAGATGGGTGCTGAGGACGACCCGGAGGCATTCATCGAGCTGTTCGAGCGCACAGCAGAGACGTGCGGTTGGTCAGAGGATCAGTGGGGGTTCGGTTGATTACACTGCTATCAGGAGAGGCCCAGCTCGCTACTCGACAGTTGCCAGTACAGAGCCTCCTCACCTACAAAGACCTCAAGAAGGCCATCCTGCAGCGGGTGGGCCGCAGCCCAGAACAGCCAAATGGGTTCAGTGCCATCGGCCAGCATCCCTGGAAACCGCCATCCAGCTGGCGGCGGACCATTTGGCGGTGGATGGTGGGTCTTCAAGCAGCTCTGTTCCCCCTCCCTGTCAACCTGTCCCCACTCCCAGGTTACAGGGAGGGCCGGAGGCCCGTTCCCGCCCCAAGAATGCGGCAGGAGGGGCCCACACAGCTGACTTCACGAAGGGCCAGCCCCACGACTTCACTGGCCCGACCATTCCCACCTTCGAGGACGGGGGTTTCTTTTCCAGCCCATGTATCCTTCTCATCCCCCTCTCTCTCGACTCAGCTGCGGGAGGAGGTTCCCGCTGCCACCAGTGTGGAGGGGATGTCCGGGCCGCTCTGCTGGCACAGTGGGGAGCCTGGGCATTTCCGGGATCAGTGTACATCCATGGATGTGGATACACTGATCCAGGTTCCTGAGGTGTCGACGAGCGCCCCCAATCGAGCCCGGAAGTATTATATACCAGTAAGTGTTAGGGGAAATACCTATCAGGCTTTGGTGGATTCAGGTTGTAACCAGACCTCCATCCATCAACGCCTGGTGCAACCTGGGGCATTGGATACGAGCTGCATGGTGAAGGTGAGGTGTGTAAATGGAGACATTCGCCAATATCCTATTGCATTGGTCACTACTCAATTGGGGGCCCAAAAGCATAGTGTCGAGGCGGCGGTTAATTCCCACCTCAGCCACCCCGTCATTTTGGGAATGAATTGGCCATTTTTTTCAATGTTATTAAGGGGTATTTGCAAGGGTGGATCCTGCAGAAACCAAGCCGACCGGGACGTGAGAATTGCTGGGGCTGGTGAGGTGACCCCAGGTCCATCTGGATCTGTCCCGGGGGGAGGTGACTTGACGGAGAGGAAGGCGGCAGCCTTCCTTCCCCTCGGGGACTTCCCCCTGGAGCAGTCTCGAGATGAGACATTGCGTCATGCATTCGACAATGTGCAGTCGATTGATGGTAACAACGTGCAGACAAAAGAGGATATAACCCAGTTATTGATACCGAAGGGCCGTCGGGAAATGCTTTTCCAGGCGGCCCACTCCAACCCAATGGCATTGGGAACCATGTCCCGGGCATTTAGGACAAGATAAAACACTTAACCGTCTCATGGCCCGTTTTATTGGCCGGGCATTCGCGGGGATGTCCGCAGGTGGTGTGCGGCATGTCGCGAATGTCAGTTAGTGAATCCACCGGCCATCCCAAAAGCGCCATTGTGCCCTCCGTCATTAATCGAGGCCCCTTCGAAAGAATTGGCATGGACCTCGTCGGGTCATTAGAGCGGTCAGCATGAGGGCATCGCTTTGCATTAGTCGTGGTCGATTATGCAACGCGATACCCAGAAGCAGTGGCCCTCCGCAACATCTCTGCGAAGAGTGTGGCGGATGCCCTCTTCCGAATTATCTCCTGGGTGGGGATCCCGAAAGAGATCTTCACCGACCAAGGCACAACGTTTAAGTCACGTACACTTCGCGAACTCTACGAATTATTGGGAATTAAATCTGTGCGCACCAGTGTCTACCACCCCCAAACGGATGGACTGGTAGAACGGTGCAATCAAACATTGAAAAATATGATTCATAAGTTCGTACACGATGATGCAAAAAATTGGGATCGCCGGTTGGAGCCCCTGATGTTTGCGATACGCGAGGTTCCCCAAGCCTCCACAGGGTTTTCCCATTTGAGCTTCTATATGGGCGTCGGCCACGGGGAGTGCTCGATGTCCTTAGAGAAGCTTGGGAGGAGGGACCTACTAACGCGAAGAACGAAATTCAGTACGTGTTGGACCTGAGAGCAAAACTCCATACACTGGGGCGGCTCAAAATGGAGAATTTGCTTCAGGCCCAGGAACGTCAGAGCCACAGCTACAACAGGGGCAGCCAATTACGCGAATTCACGCCGGGAGAGAAAGTGCTTCTATAATTGCCGACGTCTAGCTCCAAATTACTCGCCAAGTGGCAAGGACCCTTTGTGGTCACACGGCTGGTGGGAGATGTTGACTATGAGGTAGTGCGACCAGATAGGGCAGGGGCATGGCAAATTTACCACCTTAACCTCCTAAAACCTTGGAGAGAGGAAGGCTCTGTACAGTTGGCCACTACAGTAAAAGAGAGGGAAGAGCTCGGGCCGGAACTGGATTCGAAGCATAAAGCTGTGGTTCCAGTCCCCTGTGGAGCTCACCTCTCATCGTCCCAACTTGCAGAGATTATTAATTTACAACAGGAATTTGCCGACGTGTTCTCCCCTCTGCCCGGCCGGACAAATCTCATAGAGCACCACATTGAAACATCTCCAGGGGTCGTGGTAAGGTCCAGAACCTATAGGTTACCCGAACACAAGAAAAAAGTAGTTTGGGATGAATTAGAGGCAATGCTTGAAATGGGCGTAATCGAAGAGTCACACAGTGACTGGGCCAGCCCGATAGTCTTAGTCCCTAAGGCTGACGGCTCGACCAGGTTCTGTGTTGACTACCGAAAGGTGAATGTCGGGTCAAAATTCGATGCTTATCCAATGCCTAGGGTTGACGAGTTGCTCGATCGGTTAGGCACGGCTCGATTTTACTTGACACTGGATTTAACAAAGGGATATTAGCAAATCTCCTTAGCCTTTACCACTCCGTTTGGGTTACACCAATTTATTACGCTTCCTTTCGGGCTGTTTGGAGCACCGGCTACGTTTCAGCGCCTCATGGACCAGGTCTTACGACCCCATCAGGCATATGCTGCCGCCTACCTAGACGTCATCATTATATACAGTAATGACTGGCGGCGGCATATGCAACATTTAGGAGCGGTCCTGAGGTCGCTGCACATGGCAGGGCTCACAGCCAACCCGAAGAAGTGTGCAATTGGACGGGTGGAAGTATGGTATCTGGGGTTCCACTTAGGGCATGGACGGGTGCGGCCCCAAATTGATAATACTGCAGCAATTGCGACCTGCCCGCGTCCTAAGACCGAAAAGGAGGTGAGACAGTTCTTGGGGCTGGCTGGCTATTATAGACGTTTTGTGCCTAGCTATTCGGACGTCACAAGTCCCTTGACTGACCTCACTAAAAAGGGGGCTCCAGATCCGGTCCAGTGGACGGAGCAGTGCCAACAGGCTTTTACCCAGATAAAGGTGGGCCATTGTTACACTCTCCTGACTTTTCTCTCCCTTTTGTCTTGCAGACGGACGCATCGGACCGAGGGCTGGGAGCCGTGTTGTCCCAGGTGGTGGAGGGAGAGGAGCGCCCCGTGCTGTACATTAGTCGGAAGCTCTCCATGAGAGAGACTAAGTACAGCACGATTGAGAAAGAATGTTTGGCCATCAAGTGGGCGGTCCTTACTCTCCGATACTACCTGTTGGAACGGGCTTTCACCCTCTGTTCGGACCATGCCCCGCTCCAATGGCTCCACCGCATGAAAGATGCCAACGAGCGGATCACCCGTTGGTATTTGGCTTTACAGCCGTTTAAATTTCAGGTGGTTCACAGGCCGGGGGTGCAGATGGCTGTGGCTGACTTTCTCTCCAGAAATGGGGGCGGGGGAGTGGGTGGCAGGCCGGATGGCTCCCAGGCCTGAGTCAGGCGGTGGGGGTATGTGGAAAGCGGGGCGTGGTTTAAAGGCCTCTGCACACGGAGAATGAGTGCTGTAGAGTTGATGGTTAAGGGAAATGCCTCTCGTTAATTAAATGTAACAGGTGTTCTCATTGTGCAGTCAAGAGACAGGATAAAAAGCAGGGCTTGTAGAGAGTGAAGGAGGCTGCTTAGAATTACTATTAGCTACTTACCCCATGTGTTATCACTGAAATTTCATGCAAGTTGCAACCAGATACTTCCTGATGTCGTGCTATAAACAACTAATAATTTGACTGATTTGCTATTCATACTGCAATTAACAATTCGCTAATAACGTGATCTGAATTCTATGATACTGCTGCTACACTCCATGAAAGTACTATAATTGCTGTAAGCCCAACTGAATACCGACCTGCCCGCGTCCTAAGACCGAAAAGGAGGTGAGACAGTTCTTGGGGCTGGCTGGCTATTATAGACGTTTTGTGCCTAGCTATTCGGACGTCACAAGTCCCTTGACTGACCTCACTAAAAAGGGGGCTCCAGATCCGGTCCAGTGGACGGAGCAGTGCCAACAGGCTTTTACCCAGATAAAGGTGGGCCATTGTTACACTCTCCTGACTTTTCTCTCCCTTTTGTCTTGCAGACGGACGCATCGGACCGAGGGCTGGGAGCCGTGTTGTCCCAGGTGGTGGAGGGAGAGGAGCGCCCCGTGCTGTACATTAGTCGGAAGCTCTCCATGAGAGAGACTAAGTACAGCACGATTGAGAAAGAATGTTTGGCCATCAAGTGGGCGGTCCTTACTCTCCGATACTACCTGTTGGAACGGGCTTTCACCCTCTGTTCGGACCATGCCCCGCTCCAATGGCTCCACCGCATGAAAGATGCCAACGAGCGGATCACCCGTTGGTATTTGGCTTTACAGCCGTTTAAATTTCAGGTGGTTCACAGGCCGGGGGTGCAGATGGCTGTGGCTGACTTTCTCTCCAGAAATGGGGGCGGGGGAGTGGGTGGCAGGCCGGATGGCTCCCAGGCCTGAGTCAGGCGGTGGGGGTATGTGGAAAGCGGGGCGTGGTTTAAAGGCCTCTGCACACGGAGAATGAGTGCTGTAGAGTTGATGGTTAAGGGAAATGCCTCTCGTTAATTAAATGTAACAGGTGTTCTCATTGTGCAGTCAAGAGACAGGATAAAAAGCAGGGCTTGTAGAGAGTGAAGGAGGCTGCTTAGAATTACTATTAGCTACTTACCCCATGTGTTATCACTGAAATTTCATGCAAGTTGCAACCAGATACTTCCTGATGTCGTGCTATAAACAACTAATAATTTGACTGATTTGCTATTCATACTGCAATTAACAATTCGCTAATAACGTGATCTGAATTCTATGATACTGCTGCTACACTCCATGAAAGTACTATAATTGCTGTAAGCCCAACTGAATACTGTACGAGACGTGAGGCGTGAGGATCCATGTGCAAGCTTTTATTTATAAACATGGTCAGAACACAAGCAGGGTCAAACAATGGCAAATAGGTATGGTACGGGCAAGACAAGAGATAAATCCAGGTAGAAGGCAAAGGTCCAGGCAGGGGCAAACAGAGTCCAAACGGCAAGATGACAGGGCAATCCAAAAACAAAGGCAGCGATATATACACAGGAAAACAGGCAAGGCAAGGCAAGACTAGACTAAACTAAACTATGAAAAAGACAAAACTAAATCCCTATTCGCACGGGATTAGTATTACCTGTGACCTCCAGTCATTTGTAATAATTGCGGAGGTTGTCTGTGATCTTAATCCCGTGCGAATCGGCCATGTCTGTAATTTGTAAAGTAAAAATTCCCCCGCAAAAGACCTACCATATTTCGCCGATGTAACAGTCTGTGTAGTGTGAGAGTCAATGTAATGGTAGCGTGATCTCTAGTGGCAATCGGCCAGAAGGCCACGGACCGGATTTGTGACAAATACACAAATAGTAAATTCCAGTTTAAGAGTGTCCTAATATTAGCTACATTGTACATGGGCTACTGATTGGAAATGATTTATTATTAGTAGTATCTTTATATTTTAAACAAATTCATGATTAATTATCTTTAAAATATCACTAAACATGACTTTCATTATAAACTCTTCGCTATCGCTGAACCAAGGTAACGAGCGAAATAGAGATGTGGCCCCTTTAAGAATCAGCACTCCCTCTTCTGAGTGCATTGCAATGCGGCACGAATGCGCCATCTAGAGTTTCATGACTGAACTATATATTTAATTCCAGTTCAGTCTCATCACTTAAATCTTTTCTTTTGCTCAAACAATCTGTAATTTGTTGGTTAAAAAGCAAAGTCTTATTAACACATGTTTCTATCAACAGGAAAGCTTTGGATTCACTGCAGAATAATTCGGAGTGTAAGTTGATGAGCATACAGAAGGAGTGATTGGTCTAATTCTCATATTCAGGCAAGTAAAAATCTATGCATAGATTTGCATGATATAACATTGTTGTTATTTTTACCTATTATTCACTTCATAATATAAAATTGTGGTTAAATATTTTAGGTCATTGTTTTAATATCACAAATTGTGTCTGTTTATTTACAGGGTGACCTAACTCTGACAACGAGCCAATACAGTGGACAATTGAGGTGTGGGGAGGAAGACAGAGTGATGGTTTTCATGTTAGATGCAGTTTTGGTTATATCAATACTACCTAGATCTGTCAGGTTAAAACCTCATCTTGTTCTGTTTTTCTATATTTATACCTCCTGGGGTCGAAACTATGTATGGTGCAGCAAATGCAGTTAGTGTTGGTAATGGAGATTAGGGCTGTGCAATTAATCGAAAAACTATTCGATTTTGGCCTCCAACGATTATGACAATACAATAATCGAGATGAAACGATTATTACGCCCCCTTTTCCAGCGCTGCGCTTTCGTTCCTCCATAAAAGCCCAATTTCACGTGCAAATCAGTAAAATCATGTAACGTGACTTTTGCAAAATGGGACGTGCTTGACTTATATAAGTATATTTATTCATGTTTTTAAAAGCGTGAAAGAGAACTTGCGCTGCACCTCAGGAAGATATATGCGCTCAGAGACGGAACAGAACACGGACATGTAAAGTCATCTTTTAGCACAAGGTGCGCGCCTAAACAGTCAAATACACGCAAAAATGTGTCAAAATGCAGCGCTTAGTGATTATTCATGTATCTTCGTCGGTCATGTAATAAATGAACGTAAAGAGTTGAGAATGAAAATACGCGTGTAACGGTAAATTGGATCCGTGCGGCTCTTAGAGTGAAAGCGGGCTATTTTCCTGCTGCGACTGTGTGCTTAATATTAATCAAACAACAAAAGACAAATTCAAAATCACACACTGCTCTTAAGTGAAGGACTTTTGTAGCTTTAATAAGAAACAAACAAGTTTAATTCTTATAGTGAAGACTATGCTGTTTTATTTTACATTTATTATTATTTTTAATTATTATTATTCATTTCTGTAGTAGGCTGTAAACTGCTTGAGACTTGCATAAAAAAACATTAAAGCACAGTTTTTTTAATTTGGATCGTTTTATTCTATTGCATTTGTCCTTTGCTTTTTTATTACTGACAGTTTAATTATTTTCAATAATTTGTAGGACTTTTTGTTTGTTTGTTTGTTTGAAATTCAGCTGGTCTCTACAATGTAGATGTCATAGCAACCTTATTTACAGGAAACATATATTTGATATGTATCACTATCTTTAAATAAATCACTCATATAAAGTTTTGGTCATATGGCCCCCTCATAATAGTGTTAAATAACCGTGATTACAATATTGGCCAAAATAATCGTGATTATGATTTTTGCCATAATCGAGCAGCCCTGATGGAGATTGAATTGTATTACAGAACAGCAGACACTTGAAGTAGCTTTCAGTCATACTTTATTTTTTTATATTTTCAATAGACCAAATATCACCAGTAAAGATAGGCATGTTTTGTTGATTAATGTCACTTTTTTATGAGGCTTTACTGATTCACCTTTAAAAACTTGTGTCCAGACTTTAGTAGGTCACGTGAATGTGACTGGTTCACTTTTATTAATGTTGGAAAAATAAAGAGTTTAATTGTATTTTAGTTGTGTGATTTGTGATAAAGGTATAGACCAGAGGTTCTCACTGGCTCGAGGTCCATGTCCCAGAGTTTAGCAACCTTTTACTTTCTACTGTAGTAATCCTGAAGACCATGATGAGCTTGTTCCGGTGTGTTTGATTAGGGTTAGAGCTAAACTCTGCAGGAAAGTGGACCTCGAGGGCCAGAGTTGAGAACCCCTGGTATAGACAAAATGAATACAGTTTATGTGGTTATATTAATCAAAAAGAAATTAGCAATGTTTACATAATCATAGGGAGTAATATATATTCATAAAACTAAGTAAATGGGACATCTCGAACAAAACATATATAATAAAGTCTACTTATTTAAGAGATACCAAGATCTCATCAACAAGTATAACATCCTTTCTCAACCGTGTACTCCTCCTATCAAAATCAAGGCAGTAGATGATGCCCTAATCAGAGAGGGAATCACACATCAGACAAAGCCACTAAAACTCCACGTTGGTTTGTTTCATCAAGAATCAATCTCCCTGTACATCATTGACTCCCCTAAGCATGAAGTTATTCTCGGATTTCCATGGCTATCCGTTCATGAGCCCAGCATTTCCTGGCATCATGGTGAGCTAACCCACTGGTCCAATTTTTGTGAAAGTCATTGTTTTTCCAAAACCATGTCTCACAACCAGCATTGAAATCCCAGAGATTAGCAAGACTGTTAGGTGCAGTTATTACATTATGAGTTGCTACAGGTCCCTCCCTACCTGTTACAACGACTTGGCAGACGTAAAACCAAAGCCACTCGACTACCATGGGATTGTGCCATCGACCTGCTACCCAATGCTATGCCTTCAAAAATAAAGTCTACCCACTATCCAGAAATGAAACCCAAGCCAAGGAGAGGAATATATTGAAGAGGTCCTAAACTCAGGTTTCATCCGCCCATCCACATCTCCAGCTGCTGCAAAAATCCTCTGAACCCGTGGAATGAATTGCAATTCCTGTAGCCTCGCTCTCACTAGGTAAGATACCCTGTTATACCAATTGTGCATACAACGTAGGGCTGGGCGATATAGCTAAAAAATTGATCAACGATATAATGTTTCATATCGTTCGGTATCGATAATTATTGACATTTTTTATAACCTTTTTTTAAACAAAGAGCAATAGAATTTTGTATTTTTTTATTTAACCATTGTATTTTTAAATTAACCAAATTTATTGAGACAAACAACAAATATTTTTTGTTTTAACAATCAAACACAAAATAAAAATTAAACAAA
>NW_015544232.1:431282-439816 GCF_001515605.1 Sinocyclocheilus anshuiensis
AGTTTTAACTGTTTTAACTTTGCATGGCTTTCTATACATCTCTTGTGTGAGACGCGAGTGCAGCAGTCGTACTTGTCCCTCTAAAAAATGCGCTGAATATGTGGTCTGTGTGAATGGCTTGGTTTCGGTTTTAACCCATTCAAGATCTTCTCCGCATTGAGCTTCTATATTTCTCTAATATTTTGAATGAATAACGCAGCAGCGGCGCGTCTCGTGGACTAGACTAACAAGGCATTAAAATGAAACAACATCATTTACATCATCACCGCATCTCGCACGCCACTGATGACGCTTCCTGATGCACACCTAACATTCAACTGTAAATGTTTATTTTAAATTCGACTAATATTCATTCTTTATTCACAATCTCCTCATCACAGGCAGGCACAGCACTCATTTCAGCATGTGTTCGTGTTTGTGTGTGCTGTCTGCGTCACTCATAGCACGTGCCTATATCGTGCGCCATATTGAACATTTTTTCTATCGTTGTCGAAGGTGTACCATCGATAAATATCGATACCGTTTTATCGCCCAGGCCTAAACAACGTCTCTTTAACCTACCTTTTCAGTACATTGTGCGGCACGATATATAAAAAAAATCCGCAACCAACAGCAAATCATCCTTTCGGCATCTTTCAAACTGTTCTAAAGTAGGTGAGAGCCATGGGAGTCTGCGTTCGCACCCACTATGCAAGTTAGCACACCAGATGCTCCTGTGTGCTCAGGGAAAGCTCCTCTCACTCAGAGCATTTTACATCCATGGGCACCTCAATCAGGAAGCAGACATCCTGTCGAGACAAGGGCAGAGTAGTGGGGCAGATTGGGAGTATATTTTCGGTCAGGCTCAGGTAGACCTGTTTGCATCGCGTGAGACCTCGCAGTGTCATCTTTGGTTCTCCCTCCCACATCCAGCTCTGTTGGGACTGGATGCTATTGTACAAACGTGGCCGAGGCTATGTCTGTACGCATTTCGCCCGATTGCTCTGCTTCCAGAAGTTTTGGAGAGAATTAGCCGGGATGGTATCTCGCTATTGCTAGTAGCCTCATTATGGCCGACCTGTGTATGGTTCTCGGACCTTGTATCCCTTCTCGATGGCTCCCCTTGGGAGATTCCCATCAGGAGGGACCTTTTAACTCTAGCAGGTGGCAGGTTCGTTCATCCCCACCCGGAGTTATGGAAAATATGGCTGTGGCCTCTGAGGAGGCACATCTCATAGATTCCGGTCTCTCAACTGAAGTTGTTGAGACCATCCTTCACTCCAGAAATCCCTCCAAAAGGAAACTGTACGCCTTGAAGTGGAAGCTTTTACTTCATGGTGTGGAAATCAGCTGGACCCAGTTAACTGCCTGGTTGGTTCAGTGCTGGAGTTCCTGCAAGAATTATTCTCTGCATGGTTGATTCCGTCCACCCTAAAGGTGTACATGGTGGCCATATCTGCTTACCATGCCCTTTTGGAGGGTTTATCATTAGGCAGGAACCCATTGGAAACCAGTGTTGGGAGTAACGCGTTACAAAAGTAACAACTAGAGGTCTGCACAGGACTGTTTTTTTAGTCCCGCTCCCACAAGGTTCTATTCCACACTCACCCGCTCCCGCTATATATTTACTCTTTGTTCACCCGCTTAGAATACTTTTCTTCCCAACCCGACCGTTCCCGCTAAATTTAGATCTCGTTTCCAGAATCTCACATTTAAATTTCCGATTCTGAAAGAAAGAGAGATAGGCTGACAAATAAAAGTGTAGTCTGCACAAAATTGTATGTTATTATATTCGTCTTGTCAAGAGTCTTGAATTTATTGACTCCGACTTGAATTAATATGAATTATCTTAAGACACAAAATTTGTTTAATATTTTATGCAACACAGGAAAAAAAAGTGTCAGAGAAAATAAAAATGTACAAAAATTGTATTTCTTATTTTTATTCGTCTTGTCAGGATACAATTCGTTTAACATTGACAACACAATAGGGAAAAAGTGTCGCAGAGAGGAAAAAAAAATGTAGATTGTACAAAAATAGCCTATTAGCTATTTTTATTCGTCTTTGTCAAAATACTAAATTCGTTTGACATTTTTCTGTTAACACAGTAGGAAAAGTGTCGCAGAGAAAAATAAATAAATATGACACCTGTTGTTTCAAATTATAGGCTAAGCAAAATATAAACAAAATCGAGTTGAATGTCCTTCAAGGACAGCACATCCACACTTTGCTCCACATCGACAACCTGCCTGTTCTTTCTGAGGGCTGTATATTTACCACAGGTACAGCCTGCTCTAAACATCGTTATGCACATGCTGCGCACAGACCACGCAAATAAAACGCGTGACGTTTAAAGCATGCGTGCAGCGCGTGCATAACAGTCCTGAGCGCAAGCTGTACCGGTGGTCAACAAGAATAAAGCGCAGATATGCTGTTCTAAATGGACGTCGGGAATGGGATATTGTTAGACCGTTCAAATTACACCAGAGTTACCGACCGCTACCGCGTTTTATTCGGGAATTTAATCCCGCGGCGCAAAAAATCCGGTAGGGTCCCGCGGACATTACAGTAGTATATTACTTTTTGCTGTAACGCAGTAATATAACACATTACTAATAAAATTTGGGTAATATTATACTCGTTACAATCTCAGTAACGCACGTTACAAAAACATATTTTAACTCAAAATTAAGTGGTGAATTTACCAGCACCAGAGAAAAAATTCCCCGGGTAAAATAGTTTGTCTATTTCCAGCTGCTGGAATTCCATGGTTGAGATGACTGCAGAGACGGATTCTACATCTGTGACACGGACACACTCCCGTTATTTTCAGTTCATCAGAGAAAATGACAAGAAGGCATAGTCAAGTGCAATCTATGTGCGACACTGAACTCTCAGGATCGAGGAATAGCACGAGTAACTGAAGAAACACTGGGACTGGTGCCACAAACACTACCAAGAGAGCTGCAGGGTTGGAGGAGAGAAAGAATGCGGCGGATAAGCAACAGAAATTAAGTTTAACTAAAAATAACAACCTGTTTTTATTCAATCATAGTCTATATATAAAAGAAATTAATACGCAAAATATATTTGACTTAAATAATGAACAGATTAAAAAAACGAAAGGAAAAGACTGAGTGTATATGCTGCTAAGTTTGGTTCATTTTTGTGTGGCGCGGCGCTCTACAAACAAGCCCACGGAAAGGAAAACGCAGTGGTGGGCCGTCAGGGCCAGCAAAGCCTTCTCTGCTGGCCTAAACACTATCAGAATCACTGATTTAGTTTTAATATATTTTTCCATGAATGTGTATTAAATTATTTCCAATAGTCTATTCTCTTCCTTTCATAGCTTTTCTCTTGGTTGCACTGCTTCCAGCAGTGTATATTTATATTAGCGCTTTTATCCAATCATATTTCAGCAATCGTGTTGCCAGGGTCAAAGAAATCTGCCTTAAGGCCTTCAGAATCAACAGTGCAGGCGTCTGTAAGCTTAAATCAATGGCAATGAAACCGTTGCTTTAACCAATCAGATTTCGAGTTGGCAACACCAGGGCCATCTAGCTGGCTAACGATAACGTAAGCATTTTCTCGTCCTTTGATTGGGTGGTCAGCATACTAGCTAGCAAACCACTGAAGGCCTAGGTGTAAAATGCACGGCCCGCCACTGGGAAAACGAGATAACAGAAAGAGCATCCTAAAATAAAAGTCAACACATTGCAGTTTCGAATGATCTGTATGACCAAAAGTTATGGAGTATTTCCCGCTGTTCGATCGTGAAGGCGCCTCACGCACACACAATACAGCATTGCAAACATTGCAGCCTGCTCATTATCAGAATAAAATACTGTCAACTAAACATATAGATCAGTGACGAGCGGTGACTTTTTTAACCGGGTATCCTGAGTGATAAGACCCCCCCCCCCATCAGCTTTTAGGACACTCAAAAGGGATCACAGATGACAAATAGCTAAGAAACACCATGGCAGGTGTCGATTTAAAAGTATGCACATTTCCTACCTTATTTGTAAATGAAATTCATCTCCAATCCTTCTTCTATCGTTTCAGGTTTATCCAAAAGGGATCACAGATGACAAATAGATAAGAAACACCACGATTTAAAAGTATGCACATTTCCTACCTTATTTGTAAATTAAATTAATCTCCAATCCTTCTTCTATCATTTCAAGTTTATCCATTATTCAAATGCAAGAAAAATATAGCTGGTTTTCCAAGTAAAAACCGCCAAATAACATTTACACGTAGTTACGTTATGATGCGTAATCAGAGGGTGGGGAGATTGCCCCGGTCTATAAGTCTCTCTGCATCAGCTAAATGATTTTTTTATTCCAAGTGAATAGGAGTTAAAACTCCCACCCGGGTGACACTACTCCAATAATAGACCATGCAAAATACCCAAAAATATTTAAAATATTGCAAAGTAACATTGCAACCTTGCAAACAATAACAAAATCAGAGAAGGACTTTAACTGTAAGCGACACGAGCATACGCAAAACAAAGGGAACAATATGATGTTCGTTATTATTACAATTTTATATAGCCCTTGTTTTTATAAACTTTTTTTTTTTATTTACCGCTTAGGCAATAACGTTGACAATAACGTATATCTTCAGCATACGTTGTCTATGACCAAAAATGTAAGAAAATATGTTTTCAGGGGACTTTTAAAATTTGCTTTGCTTGAGAAAAAATTGGATTTTTAAGAATTTTTAAGAATAATAAGAATTATCCCGTGAACTTATTCTCTCAAATGGCCTGGGTATGCGGAGCATTCACAGCTTATATGGACGGAACGCCACTGATATAGATACACTGGTTAATTAAAATAGTCCGTAGTACAATCCGCGTTAAGTACAAAGCCTGGTTTACATAATAAATAATAGTTTAGCAATCAAATACATGGCGAATATGGAAACATTTGGATTCATGCTGAATGAGAGGTAGGCTGCATGAGAACTAACGTAACGTGTTTGCTTCTAGTTTCGCGCTAAATTCATTAGTTTTGGCTTGTTTAGCAACTTATATTTTTCATTCGTTTTGTTCTGAATACCGTTAAATTTAAAGGATTTATTGTAGAGTGAGGAGAACTATTTGTTGTGGAGTGAGGAGAACTAAAATAGCCTATAGGCTAGCTTTTGTGTTTATTGTTTGTACATTAAGGCTTATAACATTCTGCTTTATTTACCGCTATAATTTCTGAATGTAATTGCTGTTTGAGCTTGAAAGTGAAAGTAACTCAAAAGTAACTCAAAAGTAGTGTAACGCATTACAATTCAGAGAGTAATATTGTAATGTAACTAATTACTTTCAAAAGACAGTAAAGTCTGTAGTACAATCCGCGTTAAGTACAAAGCCTGGTTTACATAATAAATAATAGTTTAGCAATCAAATACATGGCGAATATGGAAACATTTGGATTCATGCTGAATGAGAGGTAGGCTGCATGAGAACTAACGTAACGTGTTTGCTTCTAGTTTCGCGCTAAATTCATTAGTTTTGGCTTGTTTAGCAACTTATATTTTTCATTCGTTTTGTTCTGAATACCGTTAAATTTAAAGGATTTATTGTAGAGTGAGGAGAACTATTTGTTGTGGAGTGAGGAGAACTAAAATAGCCTATAGGCTAGCTTTTGTGTTTATTGTTTGTACATTAAGGCTTATAACATTCTGCTTTATTTACCGCTATAATTTCTGAATGTAATTGCTGTTTGAGCTTGAAAGTGAAAGTAACTCAAAAGTAACTCAAAAGTAGTGTAACGCATTACAATTCAGAGAGTAATATTGTAATGTAACTAATTACTTTCAAAAGAAAGTAATAAGTAATATACAATGTATTACATTTTGGAAGTAACTTGCCCAACACTGTTGGTAACCCATTTCCTCCATGGTGCTTTGAGGCAGAGGCCTGCTCTACGCACTAAAAGTCCCAGGATGGGATCTGGCCTTGGTCCTTGAGGGGCTTAGTAAGGCTTTCTTTGAACCTCTACAGGAGGTTTCTGAGAAGTTTTTAACACTTAAGACTGTTTCTTCTTGCCATATCCTCTCCTAAGAGGGTTGGTGATCTTCAGGCCCTTTCAGTGGCCGCAAGTGAGGTCTTCCGGCGACCAAACAGACGTTAAGCAGGTGGATAGATGAGGCTAGCTCCCTCGTCTATGAGTCCTCTGACCTCCCGTCACCTTTGGGAGTCAGGGCCCACTCTACTAGGAGTATGGCGGCCATGAAGGCCCTCTTACCTGGTGTCTCTTTGCATGACGTTTGTGAAGCTGCAGGTTGGTTTTTCCCCCGCTCACTTTTGTCAGGTTTTATAACCTAGATTTGGGAACTACTCCGGGCACTAGAGTGCTTCTGTCTTAGATGTGCGCGTAATCTTCACACTAGACATTCGTCTGTATGGTGGTGTTGGTATTCTCGTTCCCATAGTGTTTTCTGACACAGCTCGAGTTCCTGAGGGGGAACGTCCCTAAGTTACATATGTAACCATGGTTCCCTATCTGTCGGTCACTACGAGTTATGTCGTGACGACATTATGGGGATTCACTTGGGAGCCCCAATCATCTCTGACTTTTTAGAGAAAACACCAATTAAATTTGGCTAGTGGATTTTGCATACCTGAGCCACTCCCCGTGCATACGGCTATAAATAGGCGACAGGTGCATCCACTCTTCAGATTTTTGCTTCGGAGCCGAGTGGATGAAGAGTGCTGTTCTCCACAAAGCCTTTCATCTGTTGACTGGAAGCTGTTCTTGGTTGGCGTTACGGTGCAAACAGCGGTGTCCCTGCTGTCAGCGATTCCCCTTGGCACTTCAATCTAAAAGAGCAGATTTCCTAAACACGGACGGCTCGCGTCTTTTTAAAGATGCCGTTCTGTCCGTGTCCTCTTGGTTGCAGTCGTTACATGTCTTCTGAGGACGGACACGATCGTTGTCTTCAGTGTCTGGGCATCCAACACGCTGAAGCTGCGTTCGTGGATGACTCATGCGTTCATTGCGAGCGTATGAGCATGGCCTCGCTGCGATCTCGCCTCTCTTTTGTAAAAACCATGGGACCACCCATCCCGGTCTCTCTGGCTCGAGCAGAGGACCGCCGGCTGGCGCTCTGGGAGATCTGAGGGTTACGATAAGAGCCTCTCTGCCGGGCACTCCCCACGGACCTCTTATTCCTCATGCAGCGAGAGTTCCGTTTGGTTCCCGAATGATTCTGCTGGCCCGTCTCGTGCGGCTACCAGCGTTTCATTCAGTGCACCCCCGGAAGATCAGATGTCAATCGCAGCATCGGGGGATGAGCTATCGTCCTCTGAGGATTAAGATTCGACAGGGCTGCCCCCCTCGGGTGTTGTCGTCACTGCCGAATCGGACCCGGAGCTGACGGCCATGCTTGCCCAGGCAGCCGTGAGTTTCGGGCTGGAGGTCAACAGACCGTCCAGTCCCGAGCCCTCGCGGCTGGATGATTGGTTTCTCGGAGCGGGATGCGGCTCACAACCGCGTTCTGCTCTGGTGCCTTTCTTCCCGGTGGTGCATGAGGAGCTGACGAATTTGTGGATGGCCCCATTTACGGCCAGAAGCAGCTTGTCTCCTTCCTCCGTCCTCACTACCCTCGATGGCGGGGCGGCCAGGGTGCACATTGACATTCCCCGGGTGGAGAGAGCGCCGAAAAGACCCCCGAAGATGCACGATTGGAGTAGTGCTTTCTTTCCTGCAAGAAAGGTTGGAGCGTAGGCTGTCACCCTCCACCTTGAAAGTGTATGTGGCTGCCGTCGCAAAACACATCACGATGCAGTGGACGGCCGGTCCCTGGGAAAGCACGATCTCATCGTCAGGTTCCTGAGGGGTGCCAGAAGGTTAAATCCTCCTAGGTCACCCCTGGTGCCCTCCTGGGACCTCTCTATCGTCCTGGCAGGACTTCAGAGGGGTCCCCTTGAGCCGCTGGATTCAGTCGAGCTTAAGTTCCTGTCTGCTAAGACAGCGCTCCTGACCGCACTCACTTCCATCAAGAGGGTCGGGGACCTCCAAGCATTTTCGGTGAGCGAAGAGTGCCTTGTGTTCAGGCCGGCCTACTCTCACGTTGTCCTGAGACCACGGCCTGGATACGTGCCCAAGGTTCCCACCACGCTTTTCCGCGATCAGGTGGTGAATCTGCAAGCACTGCCCTCGGAGGAGGCAGATCCAGCCCTTGTGTTTCTGCGTCCCGTAAGAGCACTGCGCATATACGTGGACCGCACCCGGAGCTTTAGAAGCTCTGAGCAGCTCTTTGTCTGCTACAGAGGTCAGCAGAAAGGGAAGGCTGTCTCCAAGCAGAGGTTGACCCACTGGATAGTGGATGCCATCGCCTTGGCGTACCAATCCCAAGGCGTGCCGTGCCCCCTGGGGGTGAGGCCTCCTCCTATGCGCTGACGCACAGTGCCTCTCTGCCAGACATCTGTAGAGCTGCGGGCTGGGCGACACCGAACACCTTCACGAGATTTTACAGTCTCCGCGTTGAGCCAGTTTCTTCCCGTGTGTTGGGTAACAGGTAAATGGCGGGAAGAGCTGGCAGGTGTA
>NW_015544232.1:440237-443345 GCF_001515605.1 Sinocyclocheilus anshuiensis
AGCAGTCTGACGCCAGGCCCAGTATCGGTGTTAGCTTGCCCGGGTCTCCGGTCAGCCCCTGTTCTGGGCTAGGTGTCCATATGGCTTGATTCCCTGCAATCCCATATGTGTATTCTTCCACGGTAAGGTTTCCCTATCGGTAAACCCGTGTCTTCCCTTTGACAGCGTGTTCTATCAGTCTCTGCTGGCAGTTGTTCCATCCCTACTCTCAGGTAGGACCTGCCCCAGGGAACCATTCCATATGGAGTACTGCCCCAGGCCTGGGTCAGTCCATATGAGAATCTCCACATGTTACCTCCCTACGGGTAGGGTGTGGCCTCCGTAGTGCCCTTCTCTGGAAGGCTCGCTTCCCCATCGTTTCTGCCTGTAAACAACAAATCGGAAAGACTTGAAGCAAATCTTTCATCGAAGGTCGAAATCCCTTCTGTTAAGAAATTTCTGTGGGGAAAGGCTTATTATTGGCTATCTCCAGCAACGATGTATTCACCTGTGGTCCCTGCGGGTACCAAGGTCAGCGAATTTGCACTGGGGCGGTAGGAAGGTTACGACCTTTGCGTAGTGTTTGTCTGACACGCGGCCGCTTGCCAACATTGGCTACGCCATAGGGTTGTGACGGGGTTCAGGTTGTGGCGCTTTCCAGGGCCCCATAATGTCGTCACAACATAACTCGTAGTGACCGACGGATAGGGAACGTCTCGGTTACGTATGTAACACTCGTTCCCTGATGGAGGGAACGGAGACATTATGTCCCCTTGCCACAACCTCGAACCATCGCTGGCGGCCAGGGACAAGTTCTCGGCTCCTCAGCGTAAAACCTGAAGAGTGGATGCACCTGTCGCCTATTTATACCCGTATGCACGGGGAGTGGCTCAGGTATGCAAAATCCACTAGCCAAATTTCATTGGCGTTTTCTCTTAAAGTCAGAGATGATTGGGGCTCCAAAGTGAATCCCCATAATGTCGTCACGACATAACCCAAAGGGAATGAGACGCTGCATTGGCTGCCATACTTCCTGCATACCTATGAGCGCTTCCTTCAATCTATCTGAAGCTGACACTGTTTTCACGGGATACGATTTTATAGCTTCCTGGTCACTCCTTCAACCACCTGTGACATTTCGCTATTTTGTTGGACTGATTTCCCACATGCTTCAGTACATGGTCATGCAGAGGCATTGCCATAACATTTACGATGCAGCGTCTCATCCCCTTTGGGGAACCATTGTTACATTTGTAATCTAGGGACGTTTTGTACAACCTGGCTCCTGCCCCACACACAATTTAGTCCATATGCTAGATCTTTTTTGACTCATGGTTTCTCTGTACATATCTGTGAAATACTCGATGCTGGCATTTCTGATCATTGTCCCATGGTGTTTGAACTTATTTTATTTGACCTGCCCATTATTTCTCACCTGTACACTACGCTTGTGCCTTTCATGCATTAGAATTTTCTGAGTAATTTTTTTTACATTTTTTTAATTTTCTGAAGTTAAAACTCCATTAGCGAGGCAAAATCCAAATATGTATCAAATGTGATTGCTAAAAATGCTAATAGGCCTAAAGTTTTCTTCAAAACCATAAGTTCTGTTCTTATTCCAATTGTTTGTTCAGTTCCTGTTGTCAATCCTGAGACATGTACACAATTTTTAGATTTTTATTTTCCAGAAAATTCAGGATATTAGATCACATCTTTCACCTCTCAACACTGACCACTCCCAGTTGGTCTCTCCATCCAGTAGCTTTACAAATTTTCAACCAGTGTCTCCAACTCAATTAACCAAAATAATCTCACAGATGAAACTCACATGTTGTCAATCAGAGGCCGAGAGTTCTAAGAAGCCACGTTCACACAGCAGCAGAATACGGTTGTCAGTCCTGTATCTGAATCCTTAATATGGTTACGTTCACATACCGTATGGTTATTTACGGGCGTAACAACCGCATTCTGTAACCAAACTCACGTCCGTAAATTTTCAGGACTCACAACCACCTTCTCGGAAAACATGTGCTGTGTGAACAGAACAAGACAACTAGTTGTCTGTCACATCATATAGTGTGAGAGAGAGCCGCTCTGCTGCGCAAACACGTGTCAACCATGTGTTGCGTTTTCTCATGTCTGGTTTCAGTGACTTACAGTGACGGAGAAATGAGCTCTGTGTTGTGTAAGTAAATGCAGTTGTCAATCCCATAAACTGACAGAGTGAACGTAGCCAGAGTTCTCCTAAATAGCAGTAACAGTTCTTAGGTAAGCGTTTCCTCTTAAAACCTATTCACAAAGCTGCTGTGTCCAACTTTTACTAAGGAATGGGGAGAAATCTTAAGCTAAGAGAAATGGCGGGGTTGACCTCGTTGCAATGGATAATGTCAACAAGCTTACTAACTATGCCCACAGTGTCTGGCTGATGGAGAATGGGTCTTAGTGATTTAATCATAGACATGTTGTACAGTGAGGTATCATGTTGCCATATTCAAATAAAGATTTTAAAATAAAAGTGTTGCCATATTCAAATAAAGATATTAACCTTTTCACACGTGAGTTTAAACTATAATATGGCTACGTTCACACTGCGAGACTTAGTGCTCAATTCCGATTTTTTTTCTCAGATCCGATTTTTTTGTATAGCTGTTCACATTGTTGTTTTAAATGTGGCCAATATCAGATTTCCAGTGTGAACAGCTCATGGTTCTGAACTGACCCGCATGCGCAAAAGAACAATACGAACAGGGTTTCCAGATTTTCACAACAAAATCTGCCCAATTCTTTCTCAAAACTAGTACTCGAGGTATGTGGTTCCAAAAACGTGTTCTGGGAGTAAGTTCATTCAACTCAGATTATGTTCCTGGTTAAGACTCAAGAGATTCTCAACAGAGCGACGAATCAACGAGTCGCTATGGAAACGGACGTTAAGAAAAAGCGTCCCATGCTGTTTCTTTCTTCTTCTTTTGTTCAATGGTCGTTTACATGTATAAAATGTAAATATATATAATATAATAAATTAAACATTACCTTGTCATCGTGTTTTTAAATTGATACATGATACAGATATATATGCCAATAAAATAAATATAATAACCATATTAGAATAATATATTACCTTATTTATTA
>NW_015544232.1:444209-445812 GCF_001515605.1 Sinocyclocheilus anshuiensis
TTTATTCTGGGCTCACCTGCTTGCCTGTACATATTAGTTATGTATATTAATAATGTAGAGGAGCATATTGAGTTTGGCCTTTTTAGTCCACTATGCCACATTATGCCACGTTTTGCGGTATGGGAGGAAAATACTATATACATATTCATTATATTAATAAACTCTATATTTAATTTGATATTTTAATAGCATCTTAATACATTAAGCCATGTTAAGTGTTTATGTTTTTCTACAGGAGGAAAACGCTTAACGAGAGACTTTGTGCATGCGTTCATATTCTGCTTTTCTGTGGCCACGGATTTGCGGGTCTTGTCTTTTTCTTGCAGGACCATGTACGTTATTGTACTAAATTAGATTTAATCATTTAATCACCACCACAGCTTCTTGTCTCCATTGGCAACACACACGATTTGTGTCGATTGCAAGTGACGTCGCAGGTAGCGGAGAGTGCAAGTGGCGATTGCAAGTGACATTGTAATTTAGTTTCTTTTTTCTTGTCTTCACCACCTGGCTACTGTTGTAGAATGTTGAGAGATTCAAACAAAAAGTAATAAAAAATAGAACAAAATAAAAAATAAAGACTGGCAAGTGACGTCGCTAGCAGAAGCGCAAGTGTCTGAGAGTGCAAGTCTGAGAATGCAAGTCTGAGAGTGCAAGTGCAAGGCTGCAGCCAGACCCTTTTGGAGTTTTTTTAGGCAACGTTATTTTAGAACGTATTGCTTTACTGTTTCCATGGAGACACGTCATGTTTATCACCTGACACACCGCAGCCACAATAGCGCTGTATGACACATGCATCGCTTTTATTTCGTTTTTCCTTTTGTTATTCAAAATATAATGAGGTAAATGTATTTGGTAGTTTAAACACCGTTATAATGACCATGTTAGTTGATCTATCGCAGGTGATGGGCCCATGTTTGTTTGTGCTGAATCCGAGCTGTGGGATTTACAACACGTAAATTCATCCTCTCCTCCCGAAAGACATTAAAGTACGTTTCCGGTGAACTGGGGAAGAGTAGACTAAACTTTAAAGTTACCTACACAATGTGTATATGATATAAAAAAAAAAATGTCGTCAAATTATAATTGAATGGATTATTATTGCCACTTCCATAGACATCGGTGTGTATTTTACAAACTATAAATGTATTGTTTTACTAGTACTTATGTGTCTATTATGCATTTTTTTTCTGGATTTTTTGGTTGGTATTCTGTCTCTATCCATTCAAATAAACCTACCATAAAAATTACAGACCCTTAATTTCTTTGTATATATATATATATATATATACTCAGGGTGCGCTTTGTGAAAAAAAAGGGTTTAACGTGATCACAGTTTAATAAAAACATTGTAGGCCTATTAATTGTAATGTTTTCATTTCCACAGTTATTCAAACAACGAATAAATTAAGCTTTTTGAAACTCTGAATCAGTTAAACCATTGCGTCTCAAAATGATTCACTGTTTCGAAGCGCTCCAATCGGATTGGGACCTCAAAGCGTGTATCGCAAATCATTTGATTCAGATCGGGGCTTCAAAGCGTGTATCGCAAATCATTTGTTGTTTATGACCCCCCCCCCCCCCAAAATATAATTTTTTTTTT
>NW_015544232.1:445835-457092 GCF_001515605.1 Sinocyclocheilus anshuiensis
TTTATTTTATTTTTATTTATTTTTTTACTTTCTGAGGAAAGAGCTGTTTGTTAATAGCATATGTGTCGTAGTGCCATGGTGGTTGATGTTTGTAGGTCATTGTCACCACAGCAACTGTTTGATGATGACAAGGATAAGACATAATGAGAACTGATTCAGTGAACTGAATGTCTGCAGTAACATTGCCATGCAAGAGAGCAAGCATTCAGTATGGATTCTAATTAGATTTTTACATTTTATGAAGTAAATTATAGTTGAAAAAACTGCTGCAATAAAGCTAGGGTGTTTTGGGTGATTTATAATGTATTTCTCTATATGATAGGGTGTACCCCCTTAGATTCAACTACTAAGGATACTATCCTTAGATGTTTGGGTCCCTTCTTCAATCTAAGCCTATGAGATTTTTCCCATAGGAAAAAAATATGGTTTGCAAGGTGAGACCTGTTAAAGGGATAGTTTACCCAAAAATGAAAAATTCTGTCATTATTTAATCACCCTGGTTTTGTTCTAATGTCATAAATTTATTTATTTTTCAGACCAAAAAAAGGAGAAAAATGTCTTGCTCATGCTTGTACATGCAATGCAGATACAAGTGAAGTAAGGGGGGACACGTTTACTGCACACCCTCAAACCAAGACTGAATTAATGTACTGGTATCCAGAGACCAAGAGTGACAAGCCATAACTTTACTCTCTCTGGATCACTGCTTAGTAGTCTGCACACGCACCATTTTGATCAGTCAAAACATGACTCTCGCCTCTTACAAATCTTCTTCTATAAATATCAATTAATGTAAATATCCTCCTGAAGTTAATGTTATGCTCTGGTTGTAATAACAACAAAGCAAGCTTTTGCATGTGTGAGCGGCTGCTCGCATGGTTACACGCAGGATAAAGCACAGAGTGATGACTAATGTCAATAGTTTGCCTAAATAATAAATTACTTTTCTGTTTTTTGTAGGGATGCAACGATTATTGATTTTGTTGGTACGGTTATTGTCTGAGGAATAATCACGGTTTTACGATTATGACGATTATTATGCATTTATTCATTTCCCAACATTACTAAGGTATAAAATCACATGAACACTTTTTAGATATTAAAGTGTTATGTATTGCTGGCTTTTGAAACAGAAATAACACAGTAACCAACAATACAGCACAAAATAATAATAAACAAAAGACAAACAAAAGTCCATCTCTCCCATTGGAATTAAAAAAAGGTGACCTCTGCCATGTAAACATCCATGACAGTATTTCTCTTTTGAAAATAACAAATGGAAATAGATCACAAAAGTATTTAATGTTTTCAGTTCGTACATTCTTTACATTTCTTTTGGACCTGGGGTAGAGAATTTGGAAACATGGCGAAAAAAACATTTGTTGGTTTTTACTTATGAATAATACTACAACAGGGATAGTAAATAAGGTTAATGAAGTAGCCTATTATTAATATACGACTAATATTAACTTTATTTGCCCCACAGAGGAAACGGTTACTAATGATGGAAATAAACTGAAATATTATTGTAATCAACTGTCATCCATACGTATTCATTTTAATAATCTTTATAATAATTATATTCTTTATAATAAGACAAGAGAAAATCATGTCTATTATTTTGGTTTGTGAGATCAGAGATCGCGCTGCGCACGTGCACATACATTCAGGAGGACACAAACTTCTTGAGAATGCTGCCCCGTGAACACAAAATACTGTTCTTTTTAGCAGCATCATATGACCCCTTTAATCTAATGCATGTAGTAGCCTTCGTGCCTCTGATAAGCACGTCATTTTAAGCTGGTGCACCGCGAGTGTAACTTTGTTTTCGTTTTGCACAAGCTGCAACAGTTCCGTTCCATGTAACAGAAACACTCGGTTTAGCGGAACCTTTACGATTAATTAACCGTGACGTTTTAAAGCGCGGTTAATCGCAAAACCGGTTAATCGCTGCATCCCTAGTTTTTTGTTACCAAATCCTACAGTATGCAGTCCCTCCAGGATTTTGTGGGGGTTTTTTGTTGTGTTTTTTTACCTTTTGACAAAATATAAAATAAACATTTTTGCATGTGTTGCACATCTTTGTATACGTTGCATCTACTTTCTTTATCCTATTTTTGTTTTTTTATTATTTTGAGGCTGGATGCTATACACTGACATTGTATGGACGAGCCCGAGCGGGACATTTTTTTTTTTTTACATTTCTTCTTCTGTGGTTAGAAAAAGAAAAAAAAGGTACGCCATTAGAGCAGCACCAGGGTGAATAAATAATGACTGAATGTTCGTTTTTAGGTGAACTATCCCTTTAAGAGATCAATTCTTGAGGTATCATTTATGTCCATAAGACAAATGCCAAACAAAAGTGTAATACTTAGAGTGATTTGAACAAATACCTAACCCTGAGTATGAGCAATAGTAACAGGGCTGCTTGTCCTGATAACCCAGAACACCCTACCTTCTTTATAACAATCAGTGGCACCACCGGGGGGCCATGGCCACCCCTAAAATGACACTGGCCACCCAATTGGTCCCCCCAAACAGAAAGAGTGGAGTTTTTTAGAATAATAATTTTATTTTATAAATTAACACAGACATTAACGAAACACTATATTAAAAATAAATATAATAAACTTGTATGATGTGTACTGTAGAATACGCTCTCAAAAGTGTAACAATTATTTTAATGAAGTGATGTGTTAAACATCTATGCTTTCTTGTTTACTTTTAATCTCATTTGAAAGGAATTTGCACTTCAAATAAACATGGGGGTACTTGCAGTTGAATTGCAGACTGACTTTTTAATATTTTGCTCTATACAGAGAATAGTAATACTGAAGTTTTGAAGCCTATAACATTATATGCTCCCAGAATTAATGGTAGCGCCAAAAATTATTGCCTGCCATTAGATTTAGACATGCAACATTTTTTTGTATTGTGCCACCCTAACATTTTTACTGGCCCTTTCGGCCACCCTATAAAAAAATCCTGGCGGCGCCACTGATAACAATATACTATAAACTGACCACAATAGGTCAAGGTCAAGGTCAAGTTTATTTATATAGCCCTTTAAAACAACATAAATGCTGACCAAAGTGCTGCACAACATACGAGACAAAAACATCCTCATACAATACAATTTAAATACTAATAAAATAAATCAAAAGAAAACAGAACAAAAATTAATAAAGTTAAAACAAAACATCACCACGCAAGATAAAACAAAATTAAAACTAAAATATGATCAAATTAAGCATATGCCTGAGAAAAAAACAATTTTAAGAGAAGATTTAAATGTGGATAGAGTAGGGGATATTCTAATAGAAAATGGTAGGGAATTCCAGCGCTTTGGACCAAAAACTGAGAAAGCCCTGTCACCTTTAGATTTAAGTCGAGATTTTGGAACATTTAATAACATCTGGGTGGAAGATCTAAGTGTTCTCTCAGAAGAGTAGAAATGGAGAAGATCTGAAAAATTAAGCAGGGGCAAGACCATGAAGTGATTTAAATACAAATACTAAAACCTTTAAATCAACTCTGAATTGCACAGGTAACCAATGAAGTGACGCTAACACAGGTGTGATATGTTCTCTCTTTTTTGTCCCTGTTAAAAAACGAGCCGCGGCGTTCTGTACTAGTTGAAAGCGCGAGAGCGAGGACTGATTTATTCCAGCATATAGAGCGTTACAATAGTCCAACCTGGTTGAGATGAATGCATGAATAACGGTCTCCAAATCACTAAAGCTCAGAATATTTTTAAGCTTGCGAAGTCCCCTAAGCTGCAGAAAACTGGCTCTAACTACAGAATTGATTTGTTTGTCAAATTTTAACTCGGGGTCAAGGGTAACTCCCAGATTTTTTACTTTTTCGTGAATGTTTTCTTGAAGGGGGCCCAGGGTAGAACTTAGATTATTTAAAAGGTGTGAAGGGCCAAACAACATAACTTCAGTCTTTTTCTGATTTAGCTGAAGGAAATTATTGTCCATCCAAACCTTAATGTCCTCTAAACAAGCTAGCAGAGAGGACACTAAATCAGTACCTGATTATAAAGGAAAATAGAGCTGAGTATCATCGGCATAAATATGATATGAAACTTTATGGGACTCAAAAATTAAGCGGAGAGGGAGTAAATATAAAGAAAATAAGATTGGACCCAGAATTGAGCCCTGGGGCACCCCAGAAGTGACGGGAACAGAGCTTGATGAAAATTCTCCAATTTCCACTGAAAAACTCCTAATAGCAAGCTACTAAAGATGTAAAGTCCTTTCCAAGTCCTACAAAGTCACTGATAAATGCTCTGCTGGGATAGTAAAACAAATAAAATAATTCTTAAACAACTGTTCACAGTTAATCATGCCAGCTCTCTATTCAGTCATTAAAGAACTAGGCAAAAGCCAGTTATAACAGCTTATCATCTCAACTCACAGTCTGTGTGGGCTACACTCAGGTTAAACATAAAATTGCCTACTTGCCTTGAAAGAAACACTTAAGCCACACACACTTATCATATCAGTGTGCAGAATGATCCTCAATATGAATGTACTTGAATTTCTGAAATGTTCCTGCAAATTATTTAAAAAATGTATTTTAAAATCCATGGAATTTACATTACATTTAGTCATTTAGCAGATGCTTTTATCCAAAGCGACTTACGAATGAGGACAATGGAAGCAATCAAAATCAACAAAAGAGCAATGATATACATTGATATACAATGATATACAATGATATACACTTATGTTATAAGTGCTATAACAAGTCTCAGTTAGCTTAACGCAGTACACGTAGCAAGGGTTTTTTAAATAATATAATAAATAAAAAGAAAACAGATAGAATAGAAAAAGAATAGAGCAAGCTAGTGTTAGAGGTATTTTTTGCTTTTGTTAATTGTATAATAAATGAAAAGAAAACAGATAGAATACAAAAAGATTAGAAAGCAAGTGTTAGTTTTTTTTTTTTTTTAAAGAAAACAAGCAGCAAATGAATAGAGTGCAAGTCTAAAAGGGACAAGTGTTTTTTTTTTAAGAATAGAATTAGAATAGAGAGTGCTAGAGTTAGAGGGTCAAATAAAGATGGAAGAGATGTGTTTTTAGCAGATTCTTGAAGATGGCTCGGATTGAGTTGGGCAAGTCATTCCACCAGGAGGGAACATTTAATTTAAAAGTCCGTGAAAGTGATTTTGTGCCTCTTTGGGATGGCACAATAAAGCGACGTTCACTTGCAGAACGGGTTTTGTAGGCAAACATGAATGCCTTGAATTTTATGCCAGCAGCTATTGGTAGCCAGTGCAAACTGATAAACAGAAGTGTGACGTGCATTCTTTTTGGCTCATTAAAAATTAATCCTGCTGCCGCGTTCTGGATTAATTGTAAAGGTTTGATAGAACTGGCTGTAAGACCTGCCAAGAGAGCATTGCAATAGTCCAGCCTGGACAGAACAAGAGCTTGAACAAGGAGTTGTGAAGCATGTTCCAAAAGAAAGGGCCTGATCTTCTTGATGTTGAATAAAGCAAATCTGCAGGACCGGGCAGTTTTAGCAATGTGGTCTGAGAAAGTCAGCTGATCAGAGGAAAATGTTTTAAAGAGCATGCCAGAGTTAGACGAATTGTTAATTTTGTTATGGTAGTATGTCCTTTTAGCGGTGGAGACATTGGCAGAGAAGGAAGAGAGGAGGGACTGATACACATTAAGGTCAGAAGGATTTTTGGATTTACGCTAGGGCTGAGCGATTAATCGAAATCGAATCGCAATCGCGATTTGAGACGTGATTTACTAATCGCAAAGCCTGCGATGTGGACGCGATATGACTCTGTTCCAGAGCAAATGCAAATGCATGACTGCCAGCCTTGAGTGTCACTCTTACTAACCAATTGAGTGAGCGCACCTCCGTTCTCCCCAATCAGCACTGCTGTAGCCAACTGCGTAACGCCCACCATTAAAAACGAAATAAATAAATACAAATTAAAAATAGAAAGCGCGCGCGAGAGAGAGCTAGTGGGGTTATGGCGTCTACAGGGTCGGATCAATAGTCAGGCAAAACAGTAATACTAAAGAAAAACATATGACATTACTTTGGCTTCAAAATGACAGACATTGAACAAAACAGGAACTGTGACACAACGCATAAGAGCTCCCTTATCGGTTCTGTTTAGTACTGGAGGATAAAAGATACATTCTTAGATGTTTTTATTAGTACATGAATGTTATCTTACACATTTTAATAAATTATTTGCGCCTCAGAGCGAGCAGACGAATCACAATGCGGTCATTGCTTTCGGAGATGGATGCTGCTGTTTGGGAACGCAGTCGTGGAAGACATTTCTGGGAGGCAATTATACAGAAATACTTTGATGACAGACTTTGCTCGTGCATTTCCGAATGACCATAACAACATTTCAGATGCTGTGGAAAGAGATCGGTCTGCTGGTTAGTCAGGTTTTGCGGTCAGATAGCGCAAAGTCACATGACTTTTTTGATGCGCTTGGAGGAATTTATTTGCAAAATGCATTTCCATCTCCCATTATTCGCATCAACCCTTCTTCGCACAAGTCAAAAACCACCTCAAGCGAGCGTAAAAACAAATTAAGCGATTTTATTCTAAATTTGGCGTTTCCATCACTCGTTTCTCGGGTGATACTTCAAAATGCGCATTAAAATAGGGTGATGGAAACATAGTGTAGGCGCGTTTCCAGTACAGATTTGCGCAAAACTTTGGCGATATTTTATAAATGTCGATAAAAAAGTATTGTGAAATGACAGCGTTTTCATTCATCAATGTTATGCGACTAAAACGTATCCTTTTGCCTCTCGCGATAAGTCATGGCAACTGATTTTGGTGGGATTTGGGCTATATTTCTTCAAAGGAGGCGTATGCGTGTATCTTTACAGAAGCAGCACAGAGAGCCGCTTCAGAAACGTGCGTGGCGCGGCTGGAATAAGCACAAGCATTGACTAGAGTGGCCGCAATCAGCTTCTGCCTCATAATGCTCGTTTATACTTGTGCCTGGCTCCGCACCACAAGTCTCCGCGAGCGCATCTGGCAGTAGTATGGACGAGACTTGACGCACGCGCGCAACCTGTGTCAACTCGCGCTTGGCTCCGCGTTTAAAACAAATGTAAATTCTAAATTACACTTAAGTTAACTTACAGTCTAACTGCTTGCTAATTTCACTTGGATGAAATTAAACGTTCAGCACACTTTCCACTTGTTCTTAAAATCCCAAATACTTAAAAACGAATAAATCAGCCTGAAACTGTCACGTTATACTCGGGAAGGAGTGAGGAGACGCAGGAGAATTCTTCAAATATGGAATTTAATCATCAACGGGCAAACGCAGGAACTAGGAAGACATTTAACAGCAGACCAAGAAACTAGGATTGGGAACACTATTTAAACACATGACTTGATGCGGGGAAGACGAGGAACACCTGGAACTAATGACACAATGAACCTGGAAAACACCTGGGAACAATACAAATTAAACGGGAACAGGAACTTAGACCGGAACATACACGTGACAGTAACCTATGTAATACTTTAATAATTTACTAAAGTAATACAGTTCTTTAAAAAAGAAAGTTCACAAAATAAACAAATCTTTCCTGTGAAATTCAGTAATTAGGTAAATTATGTAAAAGTAGTAATACCATTATAATCTTCCCTGCTGAAAAAAACAATAGAACCCCTCTCAAAACACAATAGAAAATGTAATGGATTTAAGGGTTATAATGGGAATTGTATCGGTTTTAATGTAAACTATGTTGTCTACTGGTATTTGATGGATTCTATTGGTGGGATGTAATCTGGCAGATGGGAACCAATAGAACAACAGTAATTCCTATTGGAATAATGCACAAAACACACTATATAAAGGAATTTTGTGTGAATTTCTGTGATGGTTTCTATAGTTTTTTTTCAGTAGGGTAACGATACCCATACTGTGCCGCACACTATTGACAATATTGAGCTGAAGTTTGACTGCAAAATTAAAATCGCAAATCAAATCGCAATCGCAATATCTGTGAAAAAAAAAATCGCAATTAGATATTTTCCCCAAATCGCACAGCCCTAATTTACGCCACACCCTTTCAATAGCAAGACAAGGGGCAGACAGTGTCTAAACAAGATGTAAGAGTGGAGCAGAAAGTATCAGTAGCACTGTTAGCATCAAAAGATGCTAACAGTTTAGGGGAAGGAAACGAAAATGAAACCATAGCAGATAGCCGGGAGGGTGAGAGTGAGCGTAGGTTATGTCGAAAGATGACATGTGTAGGGGTATGTGTTGTGTCAGGAACCATGTTGAGGTTAAGAGAGAGGAAGAAGAGATCCAAGGTGTGCAGTGGAGTAACCAGTACATGATCAGTGGAGCAGTCGTGTGTAAATAAGGTCCAGTTGGTTGCCTGAATTGTGAGTAGCCATAGTTAACACTCGCTTGAGATCAAAAGAGGCAAGCAGAGTGTGGAAGTCTGCATGAGTGTTAGTGATAGTTGGGATCTGGAAACATAGTGGTTATAAAAAAATTAATTGGCAGGTGTCCTAGAGGTGTGTCAGGCAAAGGAGACATGCCAAATGTGCAGTGTTGGGGAGCTCCCGGAACATGGTTGAGAAGTTACTGTACTGAACCACAGCATTAACTATTGGCATGTTTCATGACTTTGTCAACCAGGATACTTTTCCTTAATACTTATATATTTAATACTTAAATGATTAATAATACTATATACTAATACTAAATAATTTTTTTATTCATTTTGAATAGTATACAGTACATATCTATTGTTTTTCTCAATTAATATAAACATGTATTTTTGAAATGTATGCTTGCGCAAGCATGCCTTTCAAGCAGAAATTTTCAGAGAAGAGAACATTTCAACTCACTTATCAGCAACAGGCTTTGCAATGGCCTCAAAGATTTCCTCTTGATTCGCTGTTTGGTCAAAAACGTTCTGAAACCTGTAGTGAAGAAATATTTTAGTGGAAATAGGTTGTTTAAAGACAAATGAAAACAACTTTTGCTTTTACTTATACTTTGGTCACATGCTTAACTAACACTAAATCTGCTCTAATTCCATTTTAAAATGTTTCAAAATGTTGTTATTTATCCAGCAATTTATTATTATTATTATTATTATTTAAACAGGAAATGTCCCAAGAGATTTGACATAATAATGAGAATTAGCTTTTAATGCCATAATTATGGGATGAGCAAAGAGCATGTGGACTGCCTCTTAAAATTCTGTGGTTGGTAAACTTCTGTGTTACTGGCACTTAGACTTGTAAATTGGAGATTCACCCTAGCCAGCTGACAGGGCATGGAGACTCTCTGACTACAGTGCAGGGATGACAGCTTTTAACAACTGGAGAAAATCCTGCTGTTATACTGGTGCAATAAATGGAAATGATTTACACAAAACTTATTGATGTTTGTTGTGCAATTCCAAAATACGCAACATTTGAATAATTTGAAAAAGAGTTCCAGAGAGAGAAAAATACACTTTCATGTTTCTATATATAGTGACCACAGTAAATACACCATTCATATCTGAATTGATGCTTCATTAAGCATGCAAGAATATTAATTATTAAATGCAGATCATGTTTGGGAAACCAACCCTATCATTTCATTATATTAAATTTCTCCCTAATTTTTCCTCCACATCACCTGAATTTGTAGTTTTCCCTCTTATTGTTGATAACACCATCTGCCAGGTCTCTGGGCACCACAAACTCCAAACTACCGCCCTGCTCCTCACAGTTCACAAAGTACTCCTGCGAGAGTATGTGTTAAGCATGAGCACACTTAATCTTGCTAATGTAGACATGTGAATGGTATATCACCTTCTTTTATGATTAATATTTTCTATCACTAAGACAAAAATATTAGACTAAAGAAAATTACAGACATGCTAAGATGATGTAAACAAATATAAACAATGCTAATAATCAGAGATCATTAAGGTTTGTGTTTTGTAGCGGTTTATAAGTAGTATTCATGTGATTTAAACCAGATTCTTTTTATAAGAAATTATTAGACATTAAACACTGCAGCCCCTGATAGAAAACACACGCATTTAACTCGTATTAACTCTTAAGATAGGTAAGGCAATGTAAAATGTATATACATACATACTGTGTATTCGAAGTAAAACAAAATATTAAAAAAAGAACACAAACGCAAAACACTCACCGCGGTCTGGTTCTTCGTCGGTTTCACACGGGCAAAGATTTGAATCGTTTGCTTTACCATTGTTTTATATTTGTAATGCTTTTTATCGTTTTTTCCATCCAAAGCACCCGATTAGCTTCACACGTTTAGTTAACTCTTTTTTTTACTTCTTTGTGTACAGAGGTTGCTAAGCAACCAGCGACGTTGAACACGCTCAGCACAGTTCTCAACCATAGACGTAATAAATACCTAGACGCCTCATTGGCCGCTCGACCGCACGTCAACGTCGCCGCCATATTGGTGCGGGCAACTCTCCATAACTCTCATATCGGGACAGGCGAAAACATACCTGACTCGTCGGCAGCTTGGGCATCTACAAACCGTCGCACAATAATAAAAACAGATCTCGGTGTATTATATTTCACATGTAAGACTGAACAGTTGTTTCTGGTTGTTTTTTGGTCATGAATTACCGTGGTCATATTCTAACCACACTCTCTCTCCCCCCCCCTTACTTTGTCTTACTTTGTTTAATAATTATGACAAAATACTATTATAAAACTACATTTCATGATTATTTATTTTACTTTATAATTTACTATTTATTCTTCATTATTGTCTATTCTGTATTATTCCACCCTTGATATTACATATTCTACTTGCTATTATTCATCTATTTATTTGACTCGTCGGCAGCTTGGGCATCTACAAACCGTCGCACAATAATAAAAACAGATCTCGGTGTATTATATTTCACATGTAAGACTGAACAGTTGTTTCTGGTTGTTTTTTGGTCATCTTTAGCTTTATGTTGACAGCTTAATTAGCCACCAGTGTCAGTCAGACTCGATATCGTTAGTAAGCTGTGAAAGCTGAGACTTTATGTGAAATCAAAGTTTAAATGAATTCTTAAGTTTTAACTTTTATATTGTAGTTTATATCATAAAGTAAATTGTGTTATGAGCACAATATGTACAGTGAGCACTAGTGTTGTCAAAAGACCCGGTATTTCGGTACCAAGTCGGTACTAGAAAAATTAAAACGTTACGGTACCAGGTTTTTTAAGTACCGGTGGTACCGAGTACCCGGTCACCC
>NW_015544232.1:457321-461614 GCF_001515605.1 Sinocyclocheilus anshuiensis
TATTATGGTATTATACATATAATTTATGCTATTATAAATCTATTATATACTGTTGTACTCGCTTTTTATATTATTCAGCTTACTACAACTTGTAGTACATACACTTTTTAATATTACGTATCACTTTTACTGTGCACTGTATCAGTGCATAATATTTTACCACTGTAACTGTAAGTTTTATTGGATCCATGGACGCGTTGACGTATCGCAGCAACGGCTCAAAGCGGCCAATGAGGCCTCTAGGTATTTATTATGTATATGTTCTCAACGGCTCTGGTGCAGAATCGCAAAGCCATACGCCACTATGGAAGGCGGATGGCGCCAAAAGTCTTTAAACGGAACGTGTGAAATTTGACCGTGTCAACACCATAGAGTATAGATGCCCCATTCGACAGCTCCAGGCACGTAGATGCGGCCGCCATCTTGGAACGGTCAACTTGACGTCATTCACCATACTGTAGGTTCTCACAGAGCCATTGAGCCGTTCTGTGCGGCTTACCTTTAGCGACCCATAGAAACAGTCGCTAATGAGGCATCTAAGTATATATATATATACATAGCAGCTCCGCTGCCGTTGGTCGGCCCCCTGGAGTCGGCGGCTATTTCTCCTCCATGGCTCCTCCCTCCGTCGGCTCCACCGTGGGCTGCCATCATGGCTGTGGGCTGTGGCCTGGGTCTTGCTTGGCCCCTCCTGCTCCAAGTCCTTCCTGTCACCTCCCTGGCTCCTCCCTCCGTCACCTCCTTGGACTCTGTCTGCCAGCCCCCTCCCGGGTGTCCGTCCTCCTCCCGAGCCTCCTCCCAAGTTTCCACCCGTGCCCCCCCCTCTGTTGTTCTACGGCGCACGGACGCGCCTTCCGGGAGGGGGGCGATATGTCACGCCCCTGGACTCTATCTGTGTGTTTTTCCCTCTCCATGTGCCTGCCCTGACCTAGTTCTCCCTCATGTTAATTGTTTATTGCTCCCAGGTGTGTCTTGTCATCTCCTCGTCAAGTCTTGTGTATTTATAGTAAGTCCTGTTCAGAGTTTCTTCGTCCGGTATTGAATGTTCGTCTTTCCTCGCTATGTGTGTGTTCCTGGTTCGATTGATGGTAATTAAAGTCTGTTTGTTTGAAGTCTATTCCACGTCTCCTCGTTCCTCGCTCCGTGCTCCTCACAGTAGCGAATTGTGACGGTAATGGTACACTAATGCATACGTATGCAAACATCAGACGTAATATTTGTTCATGATGGATAATACATTGATACGTTGTTTGTGATGTCAGTGTTATGTCATGATTTGTCATATATTATGTCAGTGCATGTCCTTATTTGCTTGTTTTGCTTAACTTTAGCTATAGCCTAGTTGCTAGCAGTAATCCTGTTCATAATTTTTAACAATAGAAACGTCATATTCTTTTTTCAACAGGTCCACAAGAGTTTTTGCATTTAATAAAATATTTATTATATCTACTTAAATTCCTTTTGCTCAACTGATTTGCCTGCTTTATAGGCTACTGCAGAGATAACAAACCCACAGCCCACTAACAGAACCATTTCACAGGGGCGAAGAGTTTGCCTGATCGGACGACAGAGAATAACATCTCCAATCCGTTTTCAGTGGTTTTTCATAATTTAATTCATTCATGTAACACAAAATATATTTGCGCCTGTCAGACAGGCCTGATTTAGGCCTATATAAACCTTGTCACGAACGTATCAAGATTTATCAACAGTAAATGGCATAATTAAACTATGAGCGCATCGCCGCACACGTGTAATTGATACAGTAAACAATACTTTAAATGTACACATTTAGATTAAATATACAATTCATGAATTAAGTTAAGCACACAAATTACATTACATAATTATCGAGAAGTTAAATTATTAGAAGTTAAAAATCGCCCGCTTGGAACAGACAGCCTTAACCCTCTGGGGTCCGAGGGTGTTTTGGGGCCCTGGAAAAGTTTTGACCCACGGAAGGATTGCCAGAGGTGGCGGTGTTTGCTGCAGAACCTCTAGAAATGGCAGTGCCCGCTCCAGATTCTCCAGAGGTGGAGGTGTTTGCTGCAGAACCTTCTGAGGCGTCGTCTTTCACTTCAGCTCTGGTTACGGTAGTGGCACCCATTAATGTGCTCTCTGCCTGTCCTGTCACGGCTATGGAGGCCGTCTGTGAACTGCGGAACCCTCGACCCCAGTAGGGGTCGCTCTCAAACCCTTTTGTCTCAGAAGTAATCCCCTTGTCTGCTGCATTTCCCATATGGGGGATTGCTCTCTTGCCTGTTCTGTCAAGGCTGCGGAGGCCATTTATGAACTTTTGTCCTGCTCTGAACCGGCCGAGGAGGCCATCTCTGAACTCTCGCCGTGTTCTGAACCAGCCTTGGTATTTGATTGTGGACTGTCTGTCTGTCTCGTCTCGTCTCAACTAATGTGTCAGATTCGAACTGTCTGTCTTGCCTGTTCCTGTCAAGGAATCTAAACCTGACCTGTCTGTCTGTCTAAATGCTTCTGTTGAGTCTTAATTTGAACCATCTGTCATTGATTTAGTCATTGAGTCTGATGTTGAACCATCCATTTGTCCAGTTTCTATTAATGGGTCTGAGTGTGAATTGTCTGTCTGTCCAGTTTCAGTCACTAAAATGTCTACCAGTCCAGCTTCAGTTAATGCATCCAATTTTGAACTATCAGTCTATCCCATATCAACCCATGAATCTGTTTGTGAACTACCTGCCAGTCCAGTTTCCCTGATTACACACACAGCTGCAACCAATCAAACACACTTTATAAGCCTTGGACTTCCTCTTTCGGATCGCCGAGTATTGTCTGCGTTTATTACTCTCCTAGTGATAGCAACTTTACGGAGCCATTCCGTGTTTCCGGAGTTTAGTTTCAGTCAGTCCTGTTTGTTTCCTGTTTAACCAGTGTCTTGATTCTAGCCTGGGTTTACCTCATCCTGTCTGATCTCTGCCTTCCCTGGAATTATCGCCTGTCTGTTGGATTACCCGTTTCCCTTGCCCCCTGGATCACGTTCGCCGCCGATCGACCCCCGTCTGTTTACTGGACTTCTCGTGTGTCTTGCCCATACCATACCTGTTTGCTGGTGTTCGACCCTGCCTGTGTTTTGACCATGTCAGTGAATAAAAGCTTGCATATGGATCTGCACGTCTCTCATTTTGTTTGCCCCGATTAAATTGGCTTAACTATAGTGGCTGGATGGCATCGTTCTCAAGATGGTGCGAGTTGTGTGGCCGTTTATTCAGCTTGAGTCCAGGAGTAGCTTATGGAGCATAGTGTGGAGGAATGCATGACAATTGTTGTTCAGCCACTTCTGATGGAAAAATAATTTAAAAAAATGTTTGGACGATTCATACTTTCCAAAATATGGTTGAGGACACAACTATACAAATTGCACTATTAGGGGAATATAAAAAACAAACAAAAACAAAACAAGGCTTTACATTCACTGACACAAAAATATAATTTTGAAATAAAAATTAATAGCCTATACGTGAATAAGCGGAATCTGCATTAAGCAGAATAAAAACCATTACAGAGCATTCTTTGCATTTAGAGAGAACAGAGAAATTATATGTGTGACTGCAACTAAGCAAAAAAACAACAACATAATTTACATTAATTATTGAGCCAGTGTAAGTAAATGACAACATCTTGTCTTGATGCAAACTACAAACAGACGGTACCTACCAATATTCAATATTCATAACGGAAACTTTTACTGAAACTGAAACAATATTTGAAATAGCCTACAATAAACCTGTCATGTATAGGCACATCTCGCATCTTTAAATCAAGCAGAAACACAAAATTTAAAACTTAATGAACAGTCATCAGGTTTAAAGGCCCATTACGAAAATTTGCCAAGCATGTTCACCAAATATATACATAATATATCCTTATATTTAGCCTTGTTAGTTGCGATGCGCATTGTATATAATCTGACACTGTAATACATTGTAATACTAATATTTGAATGCGTGGAGAAAAAATAGCTATTTAGATCATATGCGGTGCAGGTCAGAAATTAATAAGGGGAGGACTAAAATGTAAATGTTAAATAATGTTCATTATTTTATAATAATAATAATAATAGTTATTATTATTTACACCAGGGATGGGCAACTTTGACAGTGATGAGGGCCAGCATTTTTTCTCCTTTATACCAAGGGGCCAGATTACTAGTCAATTATTATATTAATTTAAACAATTATTATAAATTCATTATTATATTAAATAACATATAAATATATCTTAGTGTCTTAATTGTTTAGATTTTTATAATGCATTAGCTTTTTG
>NW_015544232.1:461637-470443 GCF_001515605.1 Sinocyclocheilus anshuiensis
AACCCTAATAAGAACATAGTCCAGTGCAAACATTTCTGTCATGCATTGGGCAAAAAGTTTTTGTTGACTATGAATTTTATTTGAAATTTGAGGCAAGTGCAACTCCCAGTTGTTTGTGAGCAGTGGTGTGATGGCGATTTAAATAAAATACAGATTTCCAAACAATCCAAACATATGGGTATCCCCTTGAATTTGGTAAAAAAAATCATCTGTTTACCATCTTGACTTGAAAATACTGTTTTCATGGTCAGTTTTTCATTTATTATTTGCTAATGTTAATGAATGTTTACATTAGAGTGCACGTCCTACTGGAAACTAGCGACCTCTCCTGGTTGGAGATAGTATTAACATCATAAACTGAAAGCAGTCTTTACATCATGACTTGCTTTTCAAATGTTTTAAAATTGATCATCCGAGTCTAATATGATCCAGCGGCCCGTACTAAAAGAGACTGTGGGCCGTATACGGCCCATCCCTGATTTACACCTTTTATGCATTTCAAATGACTCTTCTTGCTGGCTGCACCTTCTTAGGAGACGGCATAGGCGCCAAACGTCATTCATCCTTATTTTTTGTAATTTTGTCTTTTTTTTTTACAGTTACTTTGATTTGATGTTTCTTTAATTACATAATATTGCTAGTTAAAAGGTTTTACTCATTTTGTTCTGCAAACGACAAATGGGAAACTATTCGCTGAGTTTCTGTTCATTTTTGTGACGCAGCTGTGAATATATATTTTTATTTATTTTATCTGGAAACAGCCTACACAACAAAGCTGCAGGAATCTTGTGAGTAAGCTTGCTCGCCTGCCGCATCTCTCCTTTTGAAAATAAGCTCGGGGTTGTCGTGTACATGGTGTTAGTACAGAAGATGGAGGATGAAAGGGGTGTTTCAGGGCCGCTCACACATTCGAAACAAATAGTAAAGCATAATCTAATTTTTTACCCATGAAAAAAAAAATCTATCTTAATTTCTGTTCAAATGACCAGAAGGTACACGGACCTGGGAGTAAGAGTAATAACTATCAAAACTATCAAAAGAAAATAAACAACAAAATGTATTAATTTACTAGCTACAACACTAATTAATGACCATAAACGAAATAAATATGTGGGTAAAAAAATATAACACGTTCAAAATTGCCACCTTAACACGGCCAAAATGTGTCCGTTGAGAAAGACGTTCAAATTTGTCGTCTTAATGCGGTCAAACTGTGCGTCTTTACACGTACCAAATAAACGCAGCAAAAACTGACACCTTAACACGGCCAAAATGTGAGTGTCTATACGTACAAAAGAAATGCGTTCAAAATTGCGTTCAAAATCCCGCGTTCAAAATTTAACATGGGAAAATTGTGCATGTTGACACATTTAAATTTCACGCGTTCCATTTAAAGACTTTTGGCCCCTTCGCCTTCCATACGCCACAGCTGTTTCAGGCCGGCACCACCAGGCCAGCCAAGTATGGATAATCAATTCGAGGGATGCATCCTAGTAAGGCTGTATGTTTGGCCTACCACGTCATCAAGCTCCATCTAAGCCCATCTCAATTGGAAAAATCCTTAGCAGGTAGCCCTGGGGTACTTCTAATTTCTTATTTGTGCGCCTCGTTTCCTTTCCTCGCGTCTTAGCTCCACCCCCTTAAGATGTGAGGGAATGATGCAAGGAAAGAAAAAGAGGATTTAGGAATCAAAGAAAAAAGTTTGTATATTTAAATATTCTTGATCACTCAAGAACACTTCTGAGATGCGCTGAAGGGATCTACCCTTATGTTGTTGAAGTTTTTTAAAGAAATGATAGAGCAAATTAATAGATTATAATATATCATATGTAATAATATAATATGAAAAATGACTTTGAAATATGTGAAATGTATGGTTCATAGTTAAAACGTAAATTAAAATAATTGTGACAGATTTTAAGAATGTAGACATGCTGTAATGGCCACCTATGTTAAATGCTGGTTATGATGTGAATGTTGGTGTACCTTTAAGATTAATTTTGTGTTGTACTTTGTTACTGTGCGTATGCACGTTGTTCTACTGGTGTGAGCGTGCACGCATGGATGAGAGAGAGAGACCGCGTGGAAGAGGGACATTGGCACTCTACTGTATAAATTCTCCAACCCCCTTCACATCTACAGCATCATAATAATTTGAATTTCTGTTTTACCATTTCAGTTTAAATAAACCATAAATTTCACATTTTACAACAGGGCATCTTGCTTTATTAACCCTCTGCTGTTGTTTGGTAATTTTAGAACGAAAAAAAAAATGTTTTGAAATTTTTTAAATCACTACTTCATCTGATTGTCAAGTCAAGTGTCACGTCACGCTGTTGAGGGAACACACTGGAGTCACGAGGAAATGATTAACAATCTTTAATCACGAAACACAAGAGATAATCCACAATAGATCCGAGTAGACCTGAGCAACACAAACTGAACAGACTAGGACTTTTATACAGGGGATGACTGGGGATGGGTGCATGGGATGACTAATCAAACTAATTAACAAAACGAGGACAGGAACACGACCAAATAAGTGAACAGAAACAGGGGCAAAACATGACACAGACAGTCCATGATCCTGACATTTCGCCCCCTCGGATCCGGGGGGCCACGGTGGAGCTGAGGGCTCTGGCAACCGAGGCGGAGATCCGGAGATCCACGGCAGAGCCGGAGCAACTGAGGACCCAGGTGGAGCTGGCAGGAGGAAGGTGCCCAATAGAGCCGGTGGGATGGAGCAACGATGTGCAGCCGGAGGAGCGTAGTCCTGAGGCGTTGGCGGGTCGACGCCCGACCAAGGCGGAGCCGGAGGGACGAGGGAGACCGGTGGAGCTGGTGGATCAACGGGTGACGGTGGAGGCGAGGGAGCTAGGAGCTTGGTCTACAGGCCAAGGCGGAGTCCGGGCCTCGGAGGCTGGAGGCAGAGGTGAGGGAAACTCCAACCCCGGCGACGCTGGAGGATGGCAGTCCCGCGGGGCTCGCACCGCAATGATGGTGTCTGCTCAGTCGCTCGGCTTTGCGCTGGCTCGCTGATCGCGACGGGAATTGGCTCTCCATCATCGGTAGTCTCGGGCTGATGCTCCGCACTGCGGGGAGATGGTGGGCTGGGCACTAGGTCTAGAGTGGATCTGATGAGATCATCCACGGGGCAGGATGGCGATCCGTTTTTCGCCAGAGTAGGCGACGCTGGAGGATAGCAGACCCGCGGTGCTCGCACCGTAATGGTGGGCTGAGGGCGAGCAGAGGGGCTGCCAGACGACAGCGGTTGGGCACTAGGTCTAGAGTGGATCTGATGAGATCATCCACGGGGCAGGATGGCGATCCGTTTCTCGCCAAAGTCCACTCCATGAAGGCAGCGAATTCTGCTCGAAGACCATCTTCAAACGACGACGCTCTGCACGCGGAGTTCAGGCTAGCGTCATAGAACGCGCAGAGCGTGTCGTCCGGGTAGCTTGTAAGTTCGGCAAGGGCCAGAAACAGTCTGGTATGGTCCTCAAGTGAGCGCTCCCCCTGCTCCAGCAGGAGGAGGAGGAATTCGGGGCGAAGGAGGGGATCCATAAGGGCACAGCGGAAACAAAAAACATTGGGTATAACCGGAAAACAAAACGGAGGGTAGACAAACGGAGGTTACTGTTTTGGGTCAGGTCTTCTGTCACGTCACGCTGTTGAGGGAAAGCGCTGGAGTCACGAGGAAATGTTTAACAGTCTTTAATCACGAAACACAGGAGATAATCCACAATAGGAGCTTGAGCCAACACACGTAGAGAACGAGTAGACCTGACAAACACAAACTGAACAGACTAGGACTTTTATACAGGGCATGATTGGGCAAACACAGGTGCATGTGATGACTAATCAAACTAATTAACAAAACGAGGACAGGAACATGACCAAATAAGGGAACAGAAACAGGGGCAAAACATGACACAGACAGTCCATGATCCTGACATCAAGTCAAGTACCTTTATGTGTATAGTGCTCTATACAATACTGTTAAATACTTGTGTCAAAGCAGCTTTACAGTGTCAAACAGGAAAATAGTTTGTCAATAATGCAAGAAGACAATAATAAAGAGCCATTTTTCCAGCTAAAGTTAGTTCATTGATGATTCAGTGATGTCATCACCCAGTTCAGCTGTCTTCCAATAGTGTCTGTGCAATCAGTCAAGTGTCCCCAACTAAGCAAGCCAAAGGCGACAGCGGCAAGGAACAAAAACTCCATCGGTGACAGAAATGGAGAAAAAACCTTGGGAGAAACCAGGCTGAGTCAGGGGGGCAGTTCTACTCTGGCCAGACGAAACCAGCATAGAGTGGTTTAATTCCAGGCTGCAACACAGGTCAGATTGTGCAGAGGACTTGTCTGATTCCCGTGGTCTTGTGCCAATGGTCGTTGAGGTGTCGAGGTCTTCGCAGGGGATCTGTCTCTGGGGCGCATCTAGTTGACATGGTCTCCGTTGACATTCAGTGCTGTAGAGCAGTGGTTCTCAAACCTCTCCATGAAGTACCCCCAGCACTGCACATTTTGTATGTCTCCCTCATCTATCACACCTGATTCAACTCATAAGCTCATTAGTGGAGACTGCAAGACCTGAAGTGGGTGTCTCAGATATAGGGAGACATACAAAATATGCAGTGCTGGGGGTACTTCATGGAGACGTTTGAGAACCACTGCAGTAGAGGTTGTCTTTGGGTGCTGATCCACCATCTGGTCAAGTCAAGTCAAGCCAAGCGCTTTTAACAATACAGATTGTGTCAAAACAGCTTTACAGCAGCTTTATCTTCTCTGGATATGGACTGGATCTGGGAGGCTACAGTGACCATCTGATCTGGATACAGACTGGATCCGTATGGCTATGATGACCTCGGAATAAGAATGAAAGAGACTAATATTAACATAGATGCCATTCTTCTTACGATGTAGCGAGTACATAGGGTGCTATGGGAAGTGTTCCCTGTGGGAAACATCAAATTCTCCAAAACTGTTCGCCAAGCTATTATTTTTTAGGCTAGACCAGCCAGTGCGCATGCGCAGTCCTGAGCACACATCTCAGAACGCTGACTGTTTCTATAGCAACCGGGACTTCTAACGGCAGCTGCAGTGACGCAACGACTTTACCGATTAGCGATTGGCTCTTTTACTCAGAAGGCGGCGCTTCGTTCGATAGAGCGGCCATACTGAGCGTTGCATTTTTCCCCATTCAAAACTATACGAGTGACTTGTCTTGGGTATTCTATAGTCTTTGGATGTAGCGAGTACATCGGGTGTTATGGGAAGTGTCCACGGTTCCAGTTGACTTAATTAATGCAGCCTAACAATCCTTTAACGGATCTGAATTATAGAAATGCGATAGTGTATTATGTGTATGCCAGGTTAAAGATATGGGTCTTTAATCTAGATTTAAACTGACAGAGTATGTATGTCTCCCGAACAACGCTAGGTAGATTGTTTCAGAGTTTGGGCGCTAAATACGAAAAGGATCTACTGCCCACAGTTGATTTTGATATTCTAGGTATTATCAAATGGCCAGAGTTTTGAGATCGCAGCAGACGTGAGGTATTGAGGAGCTAAGCCATTCAGGGCTTCATAAGTAATTAGCAAGATTTTAAAATATATCCGATGTTCAATAGGGAGCCAGTGCAGAGTTGACAGAACTGGGCTAATATGCTTGTACTTCCTGGTTCTAGTAAGAACTCTAGCTGCTGCATTTTGAATCAGCTTGAGTTTGTTTATTAAGCGTGCAGAGCAACCACCCAATAAAGCATTACAAAAATCTAACCTTGAGGTCATGAACGCATGAATTAACATTTCTGCATTTGACATTGAGAGCATAGGTCGTAATTTAGATATATTTTTAAGATGGAAAAATTTGGTTATACAAATGCTAGAAACATGGTTTTCAAAGGAAAGATTGCTATCAAAAAGCACACCTAGGTTCCTAACTGATGACGAATGAATTAATAGAGCAGCCATCAAGTGTTAGACAGCGTTTTAGGTTATTACATGTGTTTTAGGTTATTACACAAAACCTCTGTTTTTTCAGAATTTAGCAGTAGGAAATTACTAGTCATCCAGTTTTTTATATGAACTATGCATTCCGTTAGTTTTGCGAATTGGTATGTTTCTTTGGGCAGCAGTGGTGGCTGGTGCTAAAAAAATTTTTTTGGGAGGGGGGGGCAAAACAAACTGAATCACGCTGTTAATGCAGGCAGCAGGACTGAATGCAATTGTTAAATAACCATTTAAAGGTGGGGTAAGTGATTTCTGGTAGCCAATGTTGATATTTCGACAAAATACTATAGAACTCATTATAATCAGTGATGCTGTCTACACTGGATGCGATGCGACGCGGCGTGACAAATCCCCGTCAGAGAACTGCTGCTGCGTTCTATTTATGACTTATTGACACAAATTTCAAATGATTTTCAACGGTCGCTTTGTCGCGTCCAGTGTAGACAGACTTTAGCTGTTGTGGCGCGGTACGACAACTGTCGCGTCCGGTGTAGACACGGTGTTACTCACCTATCAAGAAGAAACAAAACAACTTCGGCGTCCAATCACAGGCCTTCCGCTCCTTGAGTTCTCTCCAGAGCTGGAAAGCTGATCCGTTATTTACACGGGTCCTACTTCTTGCCTTATCGTAAGCCTTCTTTAGTTCCGCAGACGTTTTCCTCTTTTGTTTTTTTTATTCCGCCATCATATCTTTGTCGTCGCTCAGCTCGGCTAATGTCCGTCGCCGTCCTCCTGTGCCCTGAGCGCTACATCACGAGTAGACACGCCCCTTATTGCTGATTGGCGTTTGTTGTTTTCCTCTTTTGTTTTTTTTATCCGCCATCTCTATCTTTCTGTCGCTCAGCTCGGCTAATGTCCGTCCTCTGCACTGAGCTCTCTCTCCTCCGCATCATGAGTAGACACACCCCTTACTGCTGATTGGCTACAAGTTTGTTTTGGTACTCGGCCCGACTCAGTTTTCTAAAGCGTTTTTGAAAATATACATACCCCACCTTTAAAAAGTGACATAATAATGTATCATTACCGCTTAGCTAAAAAATGGAAGTTGAAAATTCAACTGTTAGAGCATGAAATAAGACCCCACGAATCAGTGAATTTGAGTTTAATGTGGGTGTATTATCAGTAAAGTAATCATTTGTAATCATTCAAAAATATCAGCCATTGAAATGAATGTGATTCAGAGATTAAGGCCATAATACTAATGTTGTCCACACAAAGGAGCCACAGGATATCAAATCCTTTAAGATCTCAGTTTAAAGATTGTGAAAATTGTTCAATAAATTGACAAATTGCATATAAATTCTATTATTTCTGAAAATGAAAATTATATTTTCATAAAGTTTAATAAAGACCAATATAATAAGTATGCAAAAACTCTAATCTCTTAAATACTTCTAGACCATAAATGTTTTTTTTTTAATCTTAATTTTAATGGTATTGACAACATATTTGTCTATAGTTGTAGTTGTCTGACATGACTGAATGTATGTGCAATTGAAGAAAGGACACTATATTATTTATCTATTTTAATATTGTACATATAATAATACTTCCATAAAGACTAATATTTTACTTGAAAAGAGACATGTCCATTGGATAACTATATCATCTACACAAGCCATTGTGCTTGGACCGCGATGATCGCCTCAAGTTAAACTGTGTTGTTTCAGTTACCTTCTGTGTCGTTGCCCACAGTGCTACATGGACAATGATAGAACTTTGAAATAAAAAATAGAGAAAACAATAAAAGGCATGACTTGCATCGCATCCAGCTAGCCAACTCCTTCCAAGATCCGTATTTGATTTTTTTTCAATTGAATGCCTTGTGTAAGTTGTGAAGAGATATCCAATCCTTGTGAAGAGATATCCAATCAGAAGAGACCAAAATATATAAAAACAATACTGATTCACTAAAATCAAAAGTGTACAATCTGAAACAAGCCAATTAGAGCTCAGCCTCAAGTCACATGCTTTTCAAAAGTTTACAGACCTAATAGACACCCATTTGTCCGGTGTCCCGCACACACAAAACAAACGAAATAGGAGTTTTGATTGATTGATTTATTTTTTAATAGGTGCTAACATTACTACCAGTCGAATAGTATGACTTAATAATTAAATTTCGTTATTATTTTGCAATATATTTTTTTACTTATTTTTAACGTTGAAGTAGGCTTCTTCCCTGGTTAACTTGAAGGGGGCGGCGCCCCAGCACCCCTATTGACCAATGGCCACTGTTGGGCAGCAAAGAAATATAGAGCTGAGTATCATCAGCATAACAGTGAAAGCTAACACTATGTTTCTCGATGATATCTCCCAAGGGTAACATGTAAAGTGTGAAAAGCAATGGTCCTAGTACTGAGCCTTGTGGTACTCGATACTGTACTTGTGATCGATATGATACCTCGTCATTCACTGCTACGAATTGATGACGGTCAGATAAGTAAGATTTGAACCATGACAATGCAATTCCACTAATGCAAACCTAATTTTGTAATCTACTCAAAATAATGTTGTGGTCGATAGTGTCAAACACAGCGCTAAGATCCAGTAGCACTAATAGAAAAATACAATCACGATTGGGTGATTAGAGCAGGTCATTTGTAACTCTGATGACTGGTTAACTTGAAGGGGGCGGCGCCCCAGCACCCCTATTGACCAACGGCCAGCAAAGAAATATAGAGCTGAGTATCATCAGCATAACAGTGAAAGCTAACACTATGTTTCTCGATGATATCTCCCAAGGGTAACATGTAAAGTGTGAAAAGCAATGGTCATAGTACTGAGCCTT
>NW_015544232.1:470672-473919 GCF_001515605.1 Sinocyclocheilus anshuiensis
GGTCAGATAAGTAAGATTTGAACCATGACAATGCAATTCCACTAATGCAAACCTAATTTTGTAATCTACTCAAAATAATGTTGTGGTCGATAGTGTCAAACACAGCGCTAAGATCCAGTAGCACTAATAGAAAAATACAATCACGATTGGGTGATTAGAGCAGGTCATTTGTAACTCTGATGAGGGCAGTCTCAGTACTATCATACGATCAAAATCCTGACTGGAAATCCTCACAGATACCATTTCTCTCTAAGAAGGAAGATAGCTGAGAGGATACTGCCTTTTCTAGTATTTTTGACAGAAAAGGGAGATTTGAGATCAGTCTGTAATTAACTAATTCTCTAGGATCAAGTTGTATTTTTTTTTAATGAGAGGCTTAATAACAGCCAATTTGAAGACTTTTGGGACATAGACTTCTGGAAGCACCTCTTTTAGGAGCTTAGATTGAATAGGGTATAACATACATGTTGTAGGTTTTGATGATTTGACAAGTTTATACCATTCCTCCTGTCCTATAGCAGAGAATGAGTGGAATTGTTCCTCGGGGGATCTATAGTGCACTATCTGATGTGAGACTGTGGCTGACGGCTACATGTTTAGAATTTTATCTCTAATAGTATTAATCTTGGAAGTAAAGAAGTTCATAAAGTCATTACTGCTGTGCTGTTGCAGAATGTCTGCATGTGTTGATGCTTTATTTTTCATTCATTTAGCCACTTTATTGAATAAATGCCTGGGGTTGTGTTTGTTTTCTTCTAAGAGAGATGGAAAGCAGATCTAGCAGTTTTTAGAGCTTTTCTATAAGTAGAAGTTCCCACCATGCAATACAAAATACTTCTAGTTTTGTTTTCTTCCAGCTGCGCTCCATTCTCAGGCTGCTCTCTTTAAGGCGCGAGTGTGCTCGTTATACCATGGTGTCGGACTGTTTTCCTTGATCTTCCTTAAGAGTAAAGGAGAAACTTATCTAAAGTGCTAGAAAAAAGAGAGTCAATAATGTCTGTTATACCATCAAGTTTTTCTGAGCTATTGGATATGTTGAGGAATTGAGACAAGTCAGGAAGATTATTTACAAAGCAGTCTTTTGTGGTAGAAGTGATGGTTATAACATATTTGTAACAAGGAGTTGAATTTGCAGCTTTAGCTATATGGAGTATACACGAGACTAGATAATGATCCAAGATATCATCACTCTGCTGCAGAATTTCAACGACATTAATATCAAGTCCATTTGCCAGTATTAATTCTAAAGTTTGATTATGACAATATGTAGGCCCTGACACGTGTTGTCTAATCACAATGGAGTTCAGAATGTCTATAAATGATGAACCCAATGCATCTTTTGCATTGGCTGTGTTTCCATCCACCTATTTTTATGCGCATTTTGGACTTTCGCATAAAAAAACGCTGGATGGAAATGCCAAGATGCGCATAAATTCGGGAAATGCGCATTAAAAAATGATGCGCACAACCGAGTCGGATAAACTTATATAAACAAATGTATGCTCAACCTTCACACGGCTGCCATTCAGGTGAAGGTTGAAATTAAGGATGCTCCGATCCGCCTTTTTCGCCTCCGATACCGATTCCGATACCTAGGGTTCGGTATTGGCCGATACCGATACCGATCCGATACCAGTGAAGTTTTTTTCCCTCATTTAAATAAATGTAGAATTTATATATCTCTGTGTGTGGAACTGATAATCATTCTTTTACAATCTACTAGATACAGAATACTTCATTATAAAGAAAAATAAAATAAACAAATATGAAAAAATATAGGCCTATGTATATTTCTTTTCTTTTATTATATTGTCTTTCGGATGAGACGTTAAACCGAGGTCCTGACTCTCTGTGGTCATTAAAAAAAATCCCATGGCACTTCTCGTAAAGAGTAGGGGTGTAACCCCGGTGTCCTGGCCAAATTGCCCCCCTGGCATCGTTTACATGTAGCGCATCAATTCTGCAAGACTCTCGCTCGCTCTCGCTCTTTGCGCGTGTGAGAGAACGCGACGGCGAGTCGTGCGCCTTCACACTAGAGTTTATGTTATGACAAACACACAAACACAGGTGCGCTGCGCATCCATTCAAATGAACTGAAAAATATCAGATCGCTTGACGGAGAGTGAAACTCTGAAGCGCTCAGTCAGAGTGTTCTGTGAGTGAAAATATGAATGGCCCGACACACAGAGTACACAACGGTGAACTGTTGTTTTGCTGACGCCAAATGTCTCCCACACAACTTGTATTCGGCGCACGTAGCCAATTTATACAGCACAATGGCAATGCGCTTTTCTGTCAGAACTGGGGTGCGATTTTTCTTTTTGATATTTGGTGTCAGTTTACTTTGACTCGTTGGATGGAAACGGTGCTTTATGTGCAAATGTTTTATGCGATATTCCAGTTTTGCGCATAAGTTTAATTCACATCTTTGGATGGAAACATAGCTACCAACATGGATATTAAAATCACCAACAATTAAGACTTTATCTGCAGCCAGCATTAACTCAGATAGAAAAATCAACAAATTATTTGATAAAGTCTGTATGCTGCCCTGGTGACCTGTATACAGTAGCCAGTACAAACATCACAGGGGATTTATCATTAACACTTGTTTCTCTATAAAATGTTATATGAAGCACCATTACTTCAAATGAATTATACTTGAAACCAGACTTCTGAGAAATACTGAAAACATTACTATAAATTGTAGCAACACCTCGCCCTTTACCTTTTGGAAGTGGCTCATGTTTTTAACAGCACTCTTGGGGGATAGACTCATTTAAAACAATGTAATCATCTGGTTTCTGTCAAACAGAGCACATCTAAGTTATGATCTGTGATCATATCATTTAATCAATTCAATTGTTACCCTTAGGACGTTTTTTGTACAGGGAACAGACACAGTCTCTATAGTATGATATTTAGGTGAAAGAGTCTCTGTGTGCTGAGAATTAACTGACTTCTGTGACGTGAGGCAGCTAGCAGATGGTCGGTTCCTGACCTGGGCCCTAGTTAGTCAAGTACAAACTCTAAGACTATGTGCCATATTTCTAGAGAGAAGAGCAGCACCACCCCTAGAGGGATGAAGACCATCACTTATCAACAGGTCAGGTCTGCCCCAAAAACTCATCCAATTGTCTATGAAACCTATGTCATTCTGCGGGCACCACTTAAGACATCCAGCCATTGAGTGACGACAGTCTGCTATGTATCTCGTCACCACGGTAAGCAGGGAGGGGACCACATA
>NW_015544232.1:474394-481399 GCF_001515605.1 Sinocyclocheilus anshuiensis
TATCCCGCGAATATACCGCCTCACAGTCACCCAGTTGCCCTGCTGCGGGGGCTCTGCAACCGGAACCAAACAATGCACAGGACTCGCTAAGCTAGTCGCATCCAAAGCCGTATCTAAGGCCCTCACATTCTTACTATTCTCAATCAAAGTTTGGATGCATATCTCTAGTTCTGAAATCTTCTCTGTCAGCCTAACTATTTTGCTGTATTTATCACGTGAATCCCTCGCCGCTGACAGAGAAAGCTACACTATACATGTGGCAAGCGGGATTGTTGAATGATTCCGACTTACCTCAGTTGCTGTATTTATCACATGTGAATCCCTCGCCGCTGACAGAGAAAGCTACACTATACATGTGGCAAGCGGGATTGTTGAATGATTCCGACTTACCTCAGTTGTTTGATGAACATGTGAAAAACGGAGCGATAGAGAAAAGAAATGGAGCGAGAGAGAAAAGAAACAGAGAGAGAGAGAGAGAAAAGAAACGGTAGGAGCGAATGACAAGCTAACAGGCTAATGGAATGCTAATGCGCTACATTCGCGGTTTACCTTAAAAAGCGAACAATATCAAATTAGTTTGTTAGATAATATCAGAAGTATGGTGATAATTAAGTTATATTTTAGCAGTTTAAACAACAGAAAGTGATTGTAAGTTAGAGATTCCAACAGAAAAACAAAGCTACACGGAGCTACAATCGCAAACTCAAATTACTTTTTATGGCAGTCGCTATGTGACAAAAATAAAAAAAATCGTGGACTTGATTCGAAAAAGCCACACTTGTGTTGTTCGTGGTCAAAAATGACCACCATTGGAAATGAATGGGAAATACACAAAAATACAAAATACAGAGAATTTTTTGTGTGTACAATCTACAAATTATTCACAATGCATTCCATCAAAAATTGGATTTTAAAAGCATTGTCTCTATTTTAACATGAAATACTGTCATAATTAAAAAAAAAGTAATTAAAAATATTAGGGGGAAAAAATATTATTTTCAATGGGAAAAAATGATCATAATTATTGCATAAATATGAATTAGTATCATGCAATTCTCTCAAAATAAAAAATTATATATATATATATCAAATAAAAAAGTAACATTTCAGGTGTTCTGTCTAGGGCTGAACGATTAATTGCATTTGCGATAATATTGCGATATGAGAAAATGCGATTTTTCAATCGCAGAGGCTGCGATTACACTCGGTCACGTGACACACGAGAGTAAAGAGGTGTCTTTGACATCAAAGTACGGCGAGAGAAAGCATAAGGAGACGTCCGCTCTCTTATAGCTCTCGCAGTACTTTGATGACACACACCCATCGGTCTAAGCAGCGCTGCTTCAAGTCGAGCGCGGGCCATCAGCAGAAAAAGAAAAGAAATAAAACAGTAAACAGCCAAAGGACGTAACTTAGAATGGGAGATGGATTGGTTTGTGAAAGGGAAGAGAAAAGCCATAGATGAAGTCGCACAGACCCAGGCAGGTGCTGGTCATTTAAAAGCTAAATGCTGAAAATATGACGAGGCATATCTTGCTCTCGGCTTCACTCACTGTGTCTAAGTTATACCGGACACTACAATTGACGCGTCGCGCCACAACAGCTCTACACTGGACGCGGCAAAGCGACCGTTGCAAATCATTTTAACGTTGTGTCAGTACGGCACTTTTTTGTTTTTATTAAATTTGTGAATGTGCTTTAAATTTAATTGTTATATATTCTGTCATAAAAGTACAATAATATTATATTTTGTACATGTAGCTAGTTTTATTGTAAATGAAAACGAAAAAAAAATCATTCACAAATTTATCATCAGTACAAAGTCTGCATCTACTGTGTAGCATTTGGACCAATCAGACACACAATTTTTCATTAGATTTAACAAATCAATTATTCATTAGATCAGTGTTTCTCAACCCTGGTCTTGAGCGCCCTCCAACACTGCACATTTTGTATGTCTCCCTTATCTGACACACCCATTTCAGGTCCTGGAGTTTCTTTTTTAATGAGCTAATGAGTTGAATCAGGTCTGTATGATTAGGGAGACACACAAAATGTGCAGTGTTGGGGGGCGCCCAGGACCAGGATTGAGAAACACTGCATTGCAGTGCTGGGGGGCACCCAGGACCAGGGTTGAGAAACACTGCATTAGATTAACAAATAATCACAGACCCCTTACCCAATAAACATACTGGGTGCCAGCATGTCTGTGAACGACCCCAGGCCCCTGGTTACCATGGAAACCAGGACACCTCAGCCAGATCAGATAAAATTTACGACCTAAAAGTTTGCTGAGAGAATCTTCCCTCCTACTTAATTCTCTCAAACAGACACATACTGCTATAGGAAATGACTTCTTAAGTTAATTCATAGACAAATTTTTCTATCATGCATATCCCCAGGTCATTGTGTATGATTACTACCTTCTTGTATATGGTTTTGTGTATTGTATATGTTTTATGCATGCTTATGATAGATCACTAGTTTATATAACCTCACCTATACCATGTTTGGTATCTATGAGTTCGTATTTTCATGATCTAAATGAGAGTGTATATTATACGTTGACACCTATGCAACACATTAGTATTATAAGAATCTTGAAGATTCTTCTCTTCGACACCCAATCGAGTTTCATATGCAAAACACCATGCTAGAGACAAAGAGTCATAAACTTTCCCTCCAAAGGTACCATTCCTCATTGGCTCACTCAAATCCCAGAGGTGTGACCTCGATAGAAGTTAAAGGCCTCACATCAGTGACCCGCCTTCAGTCTGCGGTTCTGTTAGTTTCGGAGAAGATGAGGATGTGAGCTAGAAACTCTTCTGCAACCCTTAAGACTGCGCCAGGCTTAGGCCTTGTCTTTACATTCACCAACGATCCTTGGATCTCAGCCGATGTCTCTCTTAGCTCTTCATCACCTTCATCTGGGAGAAAACTCTCCTGACCACAACAGAGTCAGAATAACATCTTTTTGGAGTTCATTACTCTTCAAACCCGGAAGAACGTGATCGCGACTCCTACACCACCGAACCTACAAACCATCAAGGCCAAGGCAATGCAAGTATCGTACATTTAACTAAACGAAACAGAGGTTTAGGATAAGCTGTAGACCCTGTTGTAAAACGGCGCTGATGGTTTTACTCAGGTGGTTAACTGACTCCTTTTCCATAACTGCATTCTCTGGTTTCTCAAATGGTTTCATTTATCCACTTCTACTCACCCATGTATGAGTGATTGTATGTTTGTTTGTTTAGATTAGTTATGTGCTGGTGTTTAGTTAATAAAACTTTTGTGCACATGATTTGTATGGTTGTTTGTTTGTCTAGATTAGTTATGTGTTAGTGATTAGTTAATAAATCTTTTGTGCACAAATTACATGAGTTTCTGGTTCTGTCACTACGTGTATATAGTGTCCCTTTACGATCCGATCTATAGCTACAAGCTCTAATGCATTTCTGTAAGAAAGTTATTTTCTGTGGCCACGAAAATATCCTTTCTTAGAGTTAATATGAAATTATACAGAATGTTCGCTGGATGAACAGATTAGTTGATTGTAATATTAATTCTGCTACAGTTACTACTGGCAGCCAGTATAAATAATTGTAATTAATCATAATTAATTGTAATTATTTATAGACATTCCCTTTTGAGCTAATTTGCTACAACTGTGTCCACCATATTTTCCCACAACTTGGAAAAGCAGGGCTTAAAGAAAGTTTGGAGTTTCTCACTTACAACTTTGTGGTGCCATTCATGTAAATTCACAGAAACTAATAAGCAAAAAATTAATTAGAACTGACCTTGTTCAAGTTTCATTATTCAATTCAATTTATTTCTTAAGCACATTTAAAATCAACCTTAGTTGACCAAGTGCTGTACAAAAGATAGAGAAAAAAAGTAAAAATGAAAATAAATAGAAAATGAAAAATAAAAGTAAACACATACACATTACAGAGAATTAAAAGCACAAGAAAAGAGATGTGTTTTTAACATGGATTTAAATTTGGATAATGTGGAAGCAGTTCTGACAGGTAATGGTAAGCTGTTCCAAGGCTTGGGGCCAGCTACTGCGAAGGCTCTATGTCCCCTGCTTTGCAGATGGGATTGTGGTATCAACAAAATATGACCATTCTGTGATCTAAGTGACCTAGAAGGATTGTAGGTAATGATTAAATTGGAAAGATATATAGGCGTTGAGTTGCCAAGAGCTTTGTAGACAAAAAATAGAATTTTGTAGTAAATTCGATATCGGACTGGCAGCCAGTGCAAGGAGCATAAAATTGGTGTAATATGGTCTCGTTTGCGGATACCAGTGAGTAGACGGGCAGCCGCATTTTGGACCAGTTGAAGGTGAGAAATAGAAGAGAGAGGTAACCCGGCATACAAAGAATTACAATAGTCGAGTCGTGTTGAGATAAAATCATGAATAACGGTTTCAAAACTTTTCCTGCTTAAAGGGTTAGTTCACCCAAAAATGAAAATCAGCTTGTGTTTTACTCACCCTCGAAGCATCCTAGGTGTATATGACTTTCTTCTTTCAGACAAATCCAGTCGGAGTTATATTAAAAATTGTCCTGGCTATTCCACGCTCTATCATTGCAGTCAGCGGGTGTTGCAGTTGAACAGTCCATTTGACATCTGAGGAAAGATATGGAATAAGGGCACCGAAGTCAATAGAGTTTCCACCTCAATGCTCTTTTGGCCCAAACTGAATGATTTTGGTTTTATCATTAAGCAACATCAAGTTATTTGTGAGCCACACTTTGAGTTCGTGGGTAGAAGGCTGAAACTTAGTGATGGGAAACCGAGGCTTTCTGAACCGTTTGAGGCTTTCATGAAATTGTGCTGAAAAACGGTTCATTACTCGAAGCTTTTTAACACAGTGTGCATTAGCGACATCTGGTGGTCAGACTCGGTTTCTCCAGCCTATCTAACAAAACATCGCGGAGCAGAGGATGGTTTGAAAAATTTTTAATCTGTGCCAACTCGTGTCATGCGTAGTCCGGTCAATGAATTCACATTTTCAAACCAGCTGTTTTTAATCTGTGCCAACTCATGTCATGCGTAGTCCGGTCAGTCGATTCACATATTGATCAATAATATATATAATACAAAATATACAAGTGTGTGATTATAATTAATAAACTGACGTGAGTAGTAGCAAAAATATTTTTGGTGAGCTGTTCGGGGTCTCTGAGACCCCGAACAGAGACCGTCTCTGAGACCCCGAACCGTGCATTCAGTTTCTGTCTGGTGTTGAGGTTATAATAAACTATTCTACTGAATCCCAAATATGTGTACACACACACACAACCAAGTCAATGTAAAGTCAAACACATGAGTCATGCGAAGTGCCGATTTTTTTCAAACCAGCTGTCCCGACTTTCCGATACTGCATGACGTTCGAAGCTTCAAACGTCATCAATCATGTGGTATTGTCATTTCGATACAAGCATCGGCACAGTGTGTGATACAATAGTGCTTTGAAAACTGCATCGGAGCCTCGGAGCCTCGGTATCAATCGTCCCATCACTACTGAAACTGTTTGACTTGAAGTGCATGTCTGCTGTGAGATGTGTATAAACTGAATGAAGTACTCCTGCAAGTGGTTTTGAGCTGTAGGTTTTGCTGCTGACAGCATTTTTCTTTGTGTTTTGTAGTTTCAGTGTTTATTTGGTTGTGCTTTTGTTACTTGTTTATTCCTTTCATTTTTTTTTCTTGAAATATCACTCTCAAATCATCACTGATTGGTGGCATGTCTAATAAATACGAGCAACTGGAAAATTACGCTGTTGTACTGAGCCTTCCTAACTCCTTCCTAGCCTCTCAGTTACTTCTACTCGACATCCACAAAATCAAAAGCTGAACTCAAGTCTAGCAGCACTAATGCCATGGTATCGCCAGCATCTGTGGTCATTAAAATGTCATTGAAGGCTTTTAATAGAGCAGAATCAGTGCTATTAAGGGCTTTAACACTAGAACTGCCACGGGGTCAACTTTACCCACCTATATAATGCATGTATTTTCGCGCTGTCATTTTCTTGCCGCTTATGTTTTAACATTGTACATTTCTTGGCAACGCCTTTCACTCACTGATTTAGCGGTTATCATTTTCATAAATAAGTCAAAATGACTGAAAAAAGGTGATTTATGGAAGGTAGGTATTAGAAACACTAAATGCCATGAGTGATGGAGAGTCTGATGGTAAGTTATGCGGCCTGGGCTGGCTCAGCATCTGACGGCTCATCTGACAGTGATCCAGATATCATATTTACATGTTTTAGCCACACGTTACTCTAACTGGTCAAACTTTGGTTTAATTATTTAATTTTTGTCTTGCCATATAGTTTATTGTTCGCTACTGTGTTGCTATTCTAGTCTGGCAGTTTCCTAAAGAAAAAAAAATCAGGTCTATATTTTTTATTTTTTTATATTATTTAGTCATTTATCAGACGCTTTTATCCAAAGCGACTTACAAATGAGGACGACCGAAGCAATCAATTGTAGTATTAAAACAACTACAAACAGATCCAAAACTAAAAGCTAAAACTTTATAAATACTACCTATACACATTTTAAAAATAAAGAGATTAAATAAAAATGACAAATGCATACAACAAAATTTCAAAACTTAACATTTAAATGAAAAACAAAAAATAAAGCTAAAAACTATATGAAGTATATACTGTATATGAAGTACTATATGTAATGAATAAAACCATTTTTTGATTACCCAAAGTTTAATGGTGTTGTTCTCTTATTCAAATTATAAATGATATAACTAAACAACTTAAATATTTAGGTGAAGCTGTGTGCTTGAATTTGTCATCGCATCATCCTATGCAGTGTGGTGAATTATTATTGCTCATTATTGTCTATAGGTTATTTTAGTAATTTAGCTTAGGCTACTGACCGTTATGGATTAGTGTAGCCTGCATTAAAAAAATCTTGAACATAAAACAACAGGATAAAAATATAGTTGATGACTAGACATAATCATTT
>NW_015544232.1:481929-486305 GCF_001515605.1 Sinocyclocheilus anshuiensis
TATTAGATGCTTTTATCCAAAGCGACTTACAAATGAGGACAACAGAAGCAATCAATTGTAGTATTAAAACAACTAAAAACAGATCCAAAACTAAAAGCTAAAACTTTATAAATACTACCTATACACATTTTAAAATAAAGAGATTAAATAAAAATGACAAATGCATACAACAAAATTTCAAAACTTAACATTTAAATGAAAAACAAAAAATAAAGCTAAAAACTATATGAAGTATATACTGTATATGAAGTACTATATGTAATGAATAAAACCATTTTTTGATTACCCAAAGTTTAATGGTGTTGTTCTCTTATTCAAATTATAAATGATATAACTAAACAAATCAATAAATATTTAGGTGAAGCTGTGCGCTTGAATTTGTCATCGCATCATCCTATGCAATGTGGTGAATTATTATTGCTTGTACATTTCTAGGCAACACCTTTCACTCACTGATTTAGCGGTTATCAGTTTCATAAATAAAGTCAAAATGACTAAAAAAAGGTGATTTATGGAAGGTAGGTATTAGAAACACTAAATGCCATGAGTGATGGAGAGTCTGATGGTAAGTTATGCGGCCTGGGCTGGCTCAGCATCTGACGGCTCATCTGACAGTGATCCAGATATCATATTTACATGTTTTAGCCACACGTTACTCTAACTGGTCAAACTTTGGTTTAATTATTTAATTTTTGTCTTGCCATATAGTTTATTGTTCGCTACTGTGTTGCTATTCTAGTCTGGCAGTTTCCTAAAGAAAAAAAAATCAGGTCTATATTTTTTATTTTTTTATATTATTTAGTCATTTATCAGACGCTTTTATCCAAAGCGACTTACAAATGAGGACGACCGAAGCAATCAATTGTAGTATTAAAACAACTACAAACAGATCCAAAACTAAAAGCTAAAACTTTATAAATACTACCTATACACATTTTAAAAATAAAGAGATTAAATAAAAATGACAAATGCATACAACAAAATTTCAAAACTTAACATTTAAATGAAAAACAAAAAATAAAGCTAAAAACTATATGAAGTATATACTGTATATGAAGTACTATATGTAATGAATAAAACCATTTTTTGATTACCCAAAGTTTAATGGTGTTGTTCTCTTATTCAAATTATAAATGATATAACTAAACAACTTAAATATTTAGGTGAAGCTGTGTGCTTGAATTTGTCATCGCATCATCCTATGCAGTGTGGTGAATTATTATTGCTCATTATTGTCTATAGGTTATTTTAGTAATTTAGCTTAGGCTACTGACCGTTATGGATTAGTGTAGCCTGCATTAAAAAAATCTTGAACATAAAACAACAGGATAAAAATATAGTTGATGACTAGACATAATCATTTAATGACTATAGACACTTCTTTGTGAAGACAGTGGCATAATACAGTGAAATAATATGTTCTTTAGCCATATAAATGCAGTTGTCATGTGCGTGGGTAAAATTTACCCGCTGGCGCTTTTAGGTATACAGCGACCTCTGGCGATTCTAGTGTTAAAGCCGGACTGAAAAATGTCAGAGATGGAATTAATTTGCAGTTCACACTTACATATAATAAACAGAGTAAAGGTTATGCTTGTTTGGCGTGCTGTCTGGGGAGAGGGCTCCGAGCTCGGTAATTCTTCCCGAACCCTGAGCACTCCCCCCGCCCCCCATCCGGGGAGAGGGCTCCGAGCTCGGTATTTAGCCCAGACCCAGAGCGCTCCCCACAAGTGATCCTCCTCGTGCTGGGGTAGGAACGGGCTGATGGTGAGGAGTCGGGGTGGAGGAGGGATGCTGAAAGACTGCAGAGAGAATGAAGGTAAGGCGGTTTAGCTATTTATAGAGGTTCTCTCTCAAGCTGATAGGGTAGATGATGTAATTTCTGATGATGCATTGGTCGAGTTAATTATCTGACCGTGATCCTCCCGAACTTTGTTAATAAAACATAATTTCACGAGTTCACACTTGCATATAATAAACAGAGTAAAGGTTATGTGTGTTTGGCGTGCTGTTCAGGGAGAGGGCTCCGAGCTCTGTAATTTTTCCCGAACCCGGAGCACTCCCCCCCTATCCGGGGAGAGGGCTCCGAGCTCAGTATTTTGCCCGGACCCAGAGCGCTCCCCCCGAGTGATCCTCCCCGTGCTGGGGTAGGAACGGGCTGATGGTGAGGAGTCGGGGTGGAGGAGGGATGCTGAAAGACTGAAGAGAAAATGAAGGTAAGGCGGTTTAGCTATTTATAGAGGTTCTCTCTCAAGCTGATAGGCTCGATCAGCGGTGGCGAACTCCGGTCCTAGAGAGCCGCAGCTCTGCAGAGTTCAGCTCCAAGCCTAATTAAAACTCACCTGCCTGTAGCTTTCTAGTAACCCTTCAGACCTTGATTAGCTTGTTCAGGTGTGTTTGATTAGGCTTGAAGCAAGACTCTGCAGGGCTGCGGCTCTCCAGGACTGACGTTCGCCACCCCTGGGCTAGATGATGTAATCTCTGATGATGCATTGGCCAAGTTAATTATCTGACCGTGCTCCTCCCGTGCATATAATAAACAGAGTAAAGGTTATGCATGTTTGGTGTGCTGTCCGGGGAGAGGGCTCCGAGCTCGGTAATTCTTCCCGAACCTGGAGCACTCCCCTCCTATCCATGGGAGAGGGCTCCGAGCTCGGTATTTAGCCCGGACCCACAGCAATCCCCCAAAATATGCAATTAGCGCAGGACAGCAGCCAGAGTTGGGCATTGATAACCCCCCAAACTTGCAGAGGTTAAGACTGGTGGGGTGCTGGATGTTACTTGTAGTAGAATTGTTGTGGCGGCATCTGAAATGAGAAAGAGGCTTCTGTGGAAGCGGGCACTGCGGCGGCGTCTGAAAAGATAACTTTGACTCCTGCGGAAGCGAGCACTGCTGTGGCAGTGGGAAGTGAAGATATAGGCTTCTGCGGAAGCGGGCACTGGTGTGGTATCTGAAAAGAAAACTTTTGACTCCTGTGGGAGCGGGCACTGCTGCGGCATCTGAAAAGAGAAAGAGGCTTCTGCGGAAGCGGTCACTGCTGCAACATCTGAAAAAAGAAAGCGGCTTCTGCGGAAGCAGGCACTGCTGCGGCAGTGGGAAGTGAAGATATAGGCTTCTGCGGAAGCGGGCACTGCCGCGGCATCTGAAAAGAGAAAGCGGCTTCTGCGGAAGCGAGCACTGCCACGGCATCTGAAAAGAGAAAGAGGCTTCTGTGGAAGCGAGCTGTGGCAGTGGGAAGTACAGATACGGACTCCTGCGGGAGCGGGCACTGCTGTGGCACCTGAAAGAAAACTTGACTCCTGTGGGAGCAGGCGCTGCTGCAACATCTGAAAAGAAAAAGTGGCTTCTGCGGAAGCGGGCACTGCTGCGGCAGTGGGAAGTAAAGATATAGGCTTCTGCAGAAGCGGGCACTGCTGCGGCAACTGAAAAGAGATAGAGGCTTCTGCAGAAGCGGGCACTGCTGCGGCAACTGAAAAGAGAAAGAGGCTTCTGCGGAAGCGAGCACTGCTGTGGCAACTGAAAAGAGAAAGAGGCTTCTGCGGAAGCGAGCACTGCTGTGGCAACTGAAAAGAGAAAGAGGCTTCTGCGGAAGCGAGCACTGCTGCGGCAGTGGGAAGTACAGATACGGACTCCTGTGGAAGTGGGCACTGCTGTGGCATCTGAAAAGAAAACTTTTGACTCCTGTGGGAGCAGGCACTGCTGCGTCATCTGAAAAGAGAAAGAGGCTTCTGCAGAAGCGAGCCCTGCTGCGATATCTGAAAAAAGAAAGCGGCTTCTGCGGAAGCGAGCACTGCTGCGGCATCTGAAAAGAGAAAAAGGCTTCTGCGGAAGCGAGCACTGCTGTGGCTTTGAGAAGTAAAGATATGGGCTTCTGCGGAAACGAGTACTGCTATGGAATTGGGAAGTAAAGATTGGGCTCCTGCGGGAGCGGACACTGCTTCGACATTTGGAAAGAGAAAGTGGCTTCTGCGGAAGCGGGTACTGCTGCGGCATCTGAAAAGAGAAAGTGGCTTCTGCGGAAGCGAGTACTTCGTGGGACCGAGCGAATATTAAAGGAGTCGGCTGATGAGGGTTTGGTGAGCTTCTTTGATATGGAATTGGTGCAACCGAATGTAGCTTTTGAAGGCCTCTGATGACCAGTGGCCAAGTGCTTGAATCTGCGGCTTTTTGGGCAGCTGTAGTAGCTGCGCCTATGCGAAAAGGAGTGGCTGGAAATGTGATTTGCTGGGATGGCAAACTGGAGTAAATCGGACCTGAAGTTGTTTTTGGAATCAGAAACATGTGGCGAGGCGATTAGAGTAGTCGACGAAAGTGGGTCAGGTGGGAGTTTAGCCTGTGGGCTTCTGAAATGCAGGTAGGCTAAGAGGGGGGGGGG
>NW_015544232.1:486406-500684 GCF_001515605.1 Sinocyclocheilus anshuiensis
AGGGGGGGGGGGGGTGAGAGATCGATTATCAGACGTTTTTACCTGAAAATTTTCGGGTAGTGAATGTCGATGTGCACATATTCAAGAATTTACGGTTTCTGCAGCATTTCTGACCTAAAGAAATGGCCATATATTAAAGATTAAGTGGACATTTTGATTAAATGTTGTTTAGCCAAACGAGGATTAGGTCACGCAGTGACATGTAAAAACAATCGTCAGGCCATTGGCGCCCTCTGTAGGCTTTTGATATAATGCTTAACGTACATTATATTGTTTATAATACATTATGTTAAGTTTGTTCAACAAAACCATATTGTTACTTGCTTTGATACTTACTTGAACCAATTGTTATGGCCTCATTGCTATTATATATGTATATTAAATAATTTTAAAGGCTGTTGTTAATTAGGCCAAATTTTTATTACCATAAAATTCATTATAATTATCCGATTAATCATTGCAATGAATCGACCGATAACTCTGTTACCAAATTAACCGTGACAGCCCTAGATGAGAGGTCTATGTCCGCACCTGCCAGGATCTGAGCTCAGATGTTGAGAGCCAGTGGGGGTGGCTCTGAAGAGACAGCATTTGCAGGGACGGGCAGTGATGTTGCTGTGGAAAGAGAATATTGTAATTTTGAATGAAGTAGAGAGCTAAGGGAGAGGAGCAGGGGCCGCGATTGACAGCGGAAGCAGCCTTGTGCTTAAATCAGCCTCTGGGCTAGTGTCTGCTACGGGAACTGGAGGCCACTGAAAAGGAAAAGGGGTTAGGAGTAACAGGAGGAAAAGACTGGGATGTGAGGGCCTGTGTTGCTTGCGGAAGCAGCTTCACGCTTTCTTCGGCCGCTGTAGGCCGCAGGAAATGGAAGTGGTTTGTGACATCCTGAAGAGCCTGTGTAGCCTGCACCGCTAGCAGAGGCAGCCTCATGCTAGCGTCTGCTATGAGATCTGGAGGCAACTGAAAAGGAAAAGGGGTTAGAAGTAACAGGAGGAAAAGACTGGGATGTGAGGGGCTGTGTTGCAAGCGGAAGCAGCTTCGTGCTTGCTTCAGCTGCTGTAGCTGTAGGCCACGGGAAAACGGAGTGGTTTGTGACTTTGGCTGGACATGCTGAAATACCCAGGTAGCCTGCAGTGTTGGTAATTTAGCAGTTTGTTGCTAGATTTAGCAATTTCTCAGACTACCCTAGCAAGTTGTTTTTCAAAGCACCTAGCAACAAATGCAGCTATTTTAAAAATGCATTTGGCAACTTTTAAAAAGTAATAAAATGATAAAAGGAATACATTTCCTCTTAACCACATGAAAAGAAAAAAGTATTGAAATGGCTAGCCAGCCAAGCGGCACATCAGCTGGTAGACACTTTGAGAGAGGTGCCTAGCAGTATGCACATTACATGTGAATTAAGATGCTAGTTGCACCTGTTCAGTAATAGTTTATTTATGATACACCTTAATTGCTAGTTTGTACCTATGATTGTTAATCATTTACTGTTTATCCACTGATCAACAGTGAAACTTTTCTCTTCCACTATTGATCCTATCTACAAAACAAAAAATAATCTTTTCCATCTTATCTATCCATCTATCGAAATGCAATGTGTAATTTAAATACAGAAAAATTTGAGTAATTTCAGTGAGTATTCTACGCACTTTGCGTTCTGGTTGCATAATGACATTAACATGCAATGACGTAGCGACATCATTTAACAACTCTACTGACAAATGACCTGCCTTTAGCGACTTTACCTGAAAATTATTTGGCAACACTGGTGGCCTGCACAACGAGAGCTGGAGGCCCGGCTGCATATGGCGCTGCGGCAGGAAGAGCCGTGGTGAAAGGCTGAGCCGAAGCGGGACGCGAGTGAGGTCTTGCCGTGCGGTGAGATCTGGTGCGCGGCCCAGGCTCGCTGAAGGCCTGCCACTGCGACCTAATGCTCAGGGAGAGCCGGATCTTGTGCGGGAGGATGGTGGAGTCGAATATGGCGAGTTCGGGGCCTTGCGAGCTTTGCTCGAAATATTGGCTGCCTTGGGGCTGGAGTGGATTTAGGAGTGGGGTTGGCTGATTGCAGATGTATGGTGTGATGTATAGATCCGACGGTATGACAGTCAGCGGAAGTGAGAAAAAAGTGTTTATCACGTTTGAAATATGGATATTTATCTTACAAAAATGCATGGATTCGCTACAGGAGGCCTTTATTCACCCCCTGGAGCCGTGTGAGGGACGTTTTATTACGGATGCACGCACTTTATTTCACGTCTTCTGAACTGTTGACAACCAACATCCCCCATTGCTTACCCCCATTGAAAGGTTTGGAGGGGCCACAACAATTTCTAATATAACTCCGATTGGATTCGCCTGAAAGAAGAAAGTCACATACACCTAGGATGATTTGAGAGTGAGTAAAACACAGGCTAATTTTCATTTTTGGGTGAACTAACCCTTTAAGTCCTCAGTTCTCCTTCAGTGTTGTCGGTTCTCGTCAATGGTATAGTGTGTTTCTGCCTGTCTCTATGTTCCAGTGAGTTTATTATTAAAGTTACTCTGTTTGAATCACTACGCTGATTCTCCTGCCTGTTCCTGGTTTACGCACACCGTGACAGAAGAACCGACCTACAAAAATTAACTGGGCTGAAGATTTTCTTTCTTCCATCCGGCAAGATGGTCATCCTCGGGAGCAATATGTGGAGGGTTTTTTTGTTTGTTTGTTTGTTTGTTTTTTTCCCCTTTTTTGTAACCACTAACGGGGAAACCCAGGGACTCGTATTTATGGGCTCTATGATTCTAGCTTTTTAAGCGGCTGTTGAAACATCCTGGTGAATGTACAGTGATCTGCTGCATAGGCTTAATGTAATTATCCACTTGTACTTAATGTAAAAGTCATTTTTATCATAGGGCAGTCGTAGTCATAGTCATAGCCATAGGGCAGTCGTGGCTTAATGGATAGAGAGTCGGACTTGTAACCCGAAGGTCGTGGGTTTGCGTCTCAGGTCCGGCAGGGATTGTAGGTGGGGGGAGTGAATATCCAGCGCTCTCTCCACCTTCAATACCATGACTGAGGTGAAACCCTTGAGCAAGGCACTGAACCCCCAACTGCTGCCCACTGCTCTGGGTGTGTGTTCACGGTGTGTGTGTGTGTTCACTGCTGTGTGTGTGCACTTGGATGTGTTAAATGCAGAGCACAAATTCTGAGTATGGGACTTCACTTTTCACTTTACATATACACCCTGCACATTTGAGATTTTGTCTACACAATCAGGCAGATATTTCAGTACTCTGATATGTCCCAACAAAGGTGCTCCACTGTCAACAATGTAGAAGTTTGCATTAGCTGTAAAAACATTCTGAGTAACTGTAGCAGTAACCAAGCTCAAACAAGGGTTGCTAAGAATAATTTACTAGTTTGACTTCAGGCGTTAGCAATGGGGTAGATGCAAAACAGTTCTACTAGCAGTTTCACTTTACACACATGGTCTTGTGCTGTAGATATGTCAGCTTCACAGAAAATCTTATCTTCCTCAGAAGCATTGTTCAATTGTTCACATTCCATAAGTGGTGACAAAGCATGTTCAAATGTTGTATCTGTGTGTGTTATGTAGAAGAGCACTTAGAAGTGAAAACAATAATTGCTGCCATATTGAAGGGTTCAAAACCAAAGTGCTCAAAACTGGCCTCTTCAAAGTGACCTTCAGAATAAACTTCAGGATGTTAGTAAAGAACATTATTTATGTGGAACTGTGGCAGTGTTTCACTAAACTAAACTAAAATAAAAATTGGTTTTAGTTGCAAGTGGCAGCTGGTGACACTCTGTGGGCTGATTGAAATAAAAATAAGTGCAGTATGCAAACAATAAATAAATAAAAGACACGCCAGGTCACAATGTCAGGAAAAACAATATACAACTATTCACAACCAACAACTGCTTCTGTGGTAGTAATTATAAAGTAATAAGTGGGGACAAAGCATGTTCAAATGTTGTATCTGTGTCTGTTAATTTGTAGAAGAGCACTTAGAAGTGAAAACAATAATTGCTGCCATATTGAAGGGTTCAAAACCAAAGTGCTCAAAACTGGCCTCTTCAAAGTGACCTTCAGAATAAACTTCAGGATGTTAGTAAAGAACATTATTTATGTGGAACTGTGGCAGTGTTTCACTAAACTAAACTAAAATAAAAATTGGTTTTAGTTGCAAGTGGCAGCTGGTGACACTCTGTGGGCTGATTGAAATAAAAATAAGTGCAGTATGCAAACAATAAATAAATAAAAGACACGCCAGGTCACAATGTCAGGAAAAACAATATACAACTATTCACAACCAACAACTGCTTCTGTGGTAGTAATTATAAAGTAATTATGGTCAATTTCTCTGCAGACTGATACTCTGCTGTATTATCATTTATAGTTTTCTGGACTTTCACCTGCCTCCCAAAAATAGCATGCAAGAAAGCTGTAATTCATTCCTTGATGTCAGGAAACCAGTTGTGCCTGTTTTGAAATGGTGGTGGTTTCCCACAATATCACCCATTTCACAGTAAGTAAATGTACAGTAAGTTTGCATCTGCATTTCACTGTTTTTCTTCTTTTCTCCTATAATTTATTCTAGTAGATTGCACATTTTAAAGAATTGCATTAACTGAAAGCAAAGAAATCAAGTTAGAGGAGAAACATGTTTTTTTTGTGTGAATATCACAAATAATATGATTGAGTAAATCATAATGTTTAATTGAAACATTTACACTCCACTTCTGAGATGTCACTGACAAGTCTGTACTCTTAGCAGACTGTTAGCTGAATCTGCCATAAAGGAGGTGTAATTTTACAACAAAGTTCTACTTTCTGATGCTTTAGGCTCATAATTATTTGCCCAATAAGGTGAGAAAATATGAAGGATGTAATAAGAATCACAGTGTTAGTTATTTATTATCATAAGTTTAAGTTATTAGAGAAGGACATTCTTGATCAGGCAGAGTGAGTCCTTCTGCGTAGTTCATATTTACGAGTTGGGAAGTCATAATTATGACATCAAGAGCACTCAAGTCACTTTGGTTGGAGCAAGATGGTGATGTACCATTTCTAAAAATCAGCGAGATTTTTATTCTTTTTTTTTTTCTTTAGATTTTTTGTTTACTCAATTTATGAAGATACTGTAAACACTGGTGAGCCATTACATTATGACCACCTATCTAATAATTGTAGGACCTCCTTTAGCCCACAAAACAGCAGGCACGTGGCGAGGCATTGATTCGACGAGGTGGTGATAGGTCTCCTGCGGTATCTGGTACTGTAACAGTGTCGAAGATTTTTATTGGTCAAAATATGAAGTGTTCGAGTGTAATCATTATGAATATAACCATTTATATATCCAGTTATTCTTCCATTATAATCACATATGCCTGTGTGGAAAATGCCTACGTGGCTGAAGTGTACAGACCCTCAGATTAGAAACATCCAGAAAAATACAAGTGGGCTTTCTTTCTTTACCATAACAAGACTTGGGGGGCCCCTTCTCTCTAGGGAGGAATCGAATTGTATGCATAAGGAAAACTGTATGGAATATATACCCCACGCCTTAAAGAAAATTGTATAAAAAGAAGGCAGAAAAAACATTCTGGAGATTTCTCTGCAGAGAACTTCTCCACTTTATTCTTGATGTAATAAAGTGTATCTTCTGGCATCAAAACCCAAGACTGAGTGTGGTTCCTCAGATTAGCGGCAGACGACACTACAAATTGGCACCCCAGATGGGACTGGAAAAGAGCAGAAGAGTGGACGACCACTTTGGGCTGACTGAGACGAGCAACACAAACACGGTGGCCACCGAATAGGTAAGCAATTTTGCTTATATAATTAGTTTGTGTTGTTTGCCGGTCTGCCCTTGGTGGTAAGGACACTTAAAATCTGCTCTTCCAGAAATAGAAAATAGAAAATAAAAAAGGGGTTTTTATTCCAGAAGAAATAACTGCATGCACATATTTGGTTTACTGTTAGGAAGGCCTTGATAGGTGACCTAAAATTGAAACTGGATGGTGTAGGCAGAAATACATTGCATGTAATGGTCTGTGTTTATTGTAGACTGGACCTAAAAGGACAGCAACAATGAAGCAGATATAGTATAGGAAAGCGCGCAAAGTCCTTTGGCTACCGCTCTGTAGGAGAGGAAAAGTACAGAGGGCTGAATGGAAAGGCAAAAATCCCTGCTGGGCGCTGATTTTTTACTGAGAGAGGGAAATTATCAGTGAAAGAGCGAGAGCACTGCAGGTCACTCGAGGAACAGTGTAGTGTTTTGTTGGATGAATCTGAGACTGTGTCTTTGTCCGCGTGAATGTCTGTATGAGTGATGGTGAATGTATGAGAAAATAAATACATTCCGTATTGGGTGGGTAAGGGCTGCGCACCCCTCCTAGCAGAGTGTGGACGCAGCTCTTGCCACACCCGAGAGGGATGAATGACTGTATGAGAAAATAAATAAATTCCGTATTGGGTGGGTACGAGCTGCGCCCCCTCCTGAACGAGTGTGGATGCAGCTCTTGCCACACCCAAGAGGGATGAATGACTGATGAACCCTCTAGATAAAGGGTCAAAGTATGAAAACATGAGCCCTGTGTGTGAATAAAGGGAGTAGAAGTGTGAATGTGTTTAGGAAAATAGTATCAATAAAAATTTAATCAAGATCTGTTATAGGCTTTTGCATTTTTGATGTCTGTGTGAACGAGAAGGATAACATTTTCAAAGATCAGTGCAGTAGAAGTGAGATCAAGGAAGTCAGTTAAATAAGTATATATATTAGGAATAATTATAAGTGCGGACAAAATAATAAAGAGCAGTAAAGATAAATAAAGAAGTATTATTAGAAATTTTTGCATACTGAGTGATTGTAAAATAGAGTTGAGACTATCAATTCATACAAAAAGTAAATGCATCAGACAGAATAAATAACAAAATTCAAAGATGCAAGTCACAGAATAAAGAATAAAATTAGGAGAAATTGGTTAAAATAGTTCAATTAAAATTGGATTATAATATTATAGGAAAAAGTATGGTAGCCACTCCGGTGGAAATATTAGGATTAAAATATCCACTGTGTAAAGAGCTAATAAACAAGATCTCAAACAAATGGCAGAAGAGAACAAAAAATAAGGGGACACAATGGCCACGAGAAGGGACATTTGATGTAGAGTTATGTGAGGAAATGGAAACTCTGATAAAAGACTATAAAATTAAGAGCATCAGTAAGAAAAGAGAAAAAAGAGAAGCAAAAAGAGAAAAAGAGAAAGAAGTGATAGCCATGTTTAAAAAGGAAGGAGAGGACACATTAAAAACAGGCCAGGCCATTAAGTATAAAACAGGCCAGAAAAATACTGAAGGAGGCAGACAAAAATTATTCTCTGAGCCACCCCCCTATTTGCCCACAGAGGGAGAGTTCCCAATCCTCAAGGGAACAGTAGAACAACAGAGAAAAGAAAATGAAGGATATTTACAGATGGATTGTTATAGACAGGCACGCATAGCATTAGAAAAGATGAAAACAACCCAAAATAGAACAAAATTTGAGGAAGTGTTACAAGAAATAGAAGAGAAAATTAAAGAATCAGGAAAAAAGATACAAGAGGTAAATAAATTGGAAAGAGGGAGAAGTAAGTTGTTCGACAGTACTGAGGATGTGAATGAAGGAGAAGTGTTATTTGATAGCGGAAAATGGGAACAGGGCAGAAAAAAAGGGGACACTCAGACCACTGGCTGCACAACTCCCAATTTTAATCAAGGGTGCGCAGGGACAGTATGTCCCCTGGGCCTCACAGGACCTCGAGGGGCTGGTCACTGAGGGGGCTGGAAAATGGATTAGCGTATTTGAAGAAGAAACTATGGGCAAACTTTTGGCTGTGGGGGACATTAAAGCTTTGCTGGCTAAAATAATAGGAGGGGCAAAGATGGATGAATCATTGCACAATGATATATGATCCAGAGAGAGATGAAAAAATTAACAAAATATGTGAAAGTACTAAACTTCATTGGATTGATGCATTACCTCTTGCACTAATGAGCTATCGCATGCAAACTAACAGCAACACGCACTTAATACCGCATGAAATGCTTACAGGTCAACCCATGCCTGTGCCATATTGTAGAGGTCCCTACAAAGGACCGCCTGCAGCTCCTCCTGATCCCGTACATTGCAGAGTGATGATGTAACGGGAACCCACTTCTTGACTGGGTTCATATCAGTTGAATTTGGAGGCAAAGGCATTAATAGAAATTCACCATCATTTTCCCCGAACCACTCCTTGACGAATCTGGCAGTGTGGCATGGCGCATTGTCCTGTTGGTAATGGCCATCACTGGCAAGAAACACAGTTGCCATGAATGGGTGCACTTGGTCTGCAACGAACGTTCAGATACCTGACAATGGTCAGGGATTATGCTATTGGGATAATGGGGCCTAAAGTGTCCCAAGAAAATATTGCCCACAGCATAACATTGCCACCACTGGCCTACATCTGCCCAACAATGCATCCAAGTGCCATAGCCTCTGTTGGTAATCAATGTATCCGTGCTCGGCCGTCAATATGATTTATCCGAAATCTTGATTCGTCAGACCATTGTCTCTTATCAGCCGTCAAAGTTGGTGCCGATGTGTGCGTCACCCACTAGGATGATCAACTCGGTCCTCGGGATCAAGTCCAGCTGCGTATTGCAATTGGTCGTAAAAGTGGTCTTTGACCTCGTTTGGGCTTGTTTCGGCTGGTGCGTAGATGGCTAGAAGGTGGACTTGGATGGTGCTGTGAACAGTTAGTACAGCCAGGCGGTTTGATATTGGTTGGAAGGCCAATACTCTCCTTGTTGTCCGGTCGTCCACCATAAAGCCGACTCCAGCCTCTCTTTTCTCCCCACCAGAGTAGAACAGCATAATTTTTCATTTGAACTGGGTTCATTAACTATTATTGTTCCAGATCCGGTAAGTCAAAGTTCGGATAACACCACAATCACGATCTTGGACGTCAACAGCTCTTTGGCGATGATCTATTTTTGAGCAATGTGCTGGCCGGTCCGAACGTTCCAAGCTGCGAGGCAAATTTTAGTTTTCGGTGTGATGATCTTCTTTCCGATTCCACCTCCTCTGTTTCGGCCAGTAATCCATTTCCCACCGCCACCCTGGGGCCCCAATGCCGGCGCATCGGCTCCCCCATATGCGGTAGCATTATTGCCATTTGTGATTTGTTGCAGGTCCATCGGTTTCTTGCCTAGTTTCCCTGGTTGCCCAGTTCTGCTCATCTCGGCGGGATGACCACCTTCCTCCTTGCTCAGGCTTGGTAAGGCCCTTGCCACTGGGTTTGGGACCGGTACAGCGGAGTAATTGTACAATACAACAGTATTTTGTGCATGCAACTTAGTTTTATTGTAAATGAAAAAAAATGTAATGGCTAAAATGTGTTAATTTTAACAATTCAATCAATCAATACAGATGCTGCATTCATATCATCTGTTCCGGGTGTGTGTTCATAGTGTGTGTGTTCACTACTAACTGCTGTGTGTGTGCACTTAGATGGGTTAAATGCAGAGCACAAATTCCGAGTATGGGACACCATACTTGGCCACATGTCATGTCACTTTCACTTTCACTTCCACTTCATTCATATCATCTGACATGTTTACTCACCAAAATGCCCCCTACTAGGGATTAAAGAAAGTTCTGAGTTTCCCACTCGTAATTATGACTTTGTGGTGGCATTCATTTGCATTCAACTCGTAGTTATATATGTATTTGTAATGAAGTTGAATATTTAAGCTGATAACTTTAAAAAAATAATGATAATAATTTGCTCCAACTAATTGTACCATATATTGTCTGTCTTGGTTTTGTTTTCTCTTTGTTTACTGTGCTCGTTAAACCTTAGCTCCTAGTCATCGTTAGTTTACTTGGTTAATTAATTTATATAGAAGAGGCCTGTTCTTCGTACCTCGCTTAATACATCTGAGATGATTTGACAGATGCCAGATTTTCTAATCGTGATAACTGATCTCTTGCTAATTTGGTTCTTTAAAAAAATTTGCAGATTTGATTAAAATATCTGGATGAAGTTGTCTAAGATTACTGTGCGTTCTCGTGTTCCCCGTAAAGGGCAGATGCAGGGTGCGAACTACGGGGGAGCTCGGCTCCCCTTAATAAGGCATGGGCTCCCCTGAAAACGTGATTTGTGAAATTTTGGGGGGTGTCAAAAAATATTGAGTGTGTTGTGGCTGGGTTGTTATAGGTTTGCGATGTCTTAGGCCTAATTGAATGGAGGAAGTATGGTATTCTTCTGTAGCCTGAACGACGAGTAACTTTAACCGTTGTTCATGTGAATGATAAAGTATAATAAGGTAAATCCTGTATAGTGATTTATCTTATATAGTGCTTATGTAGCTGTTATGTATCGTTGTAAGTCATTGTGAGCCCCATGCGAACCCCCCCTCCCCCGTTATAAAAACAAACAAACAAGTGGGCTCCCCCAAAGTCCACGGTATAGTTCGAACACTGGGCAGATGTATTGATACTCGAAACCATGATCAGCAATGCAGCGATTGGCTGGCAGCAAGACAGCAACGTAATGACATCATATAATTAAAAAAGACACCTGACGAAAAACTTGACAAATTTCTGGACATTTATAAGGAAACAGCCAAGTGAACAAAACTACATAAATGTTATAATAGATAAATGAAATGTGCACTGTTTTTATTTTATTTATTTTATTATTTTTACATGATTCCCAATTATTTATAATCATAATTACTAGTATTTGTACAGGCTTTACATTTTTATTTCAATGTTGTAATTAGCAATTAATTGAATTTTATGTTTGAAGAAGATTTGTTATGTGACAGCATTAATTAAAGTTAAAGGTCAAGATCAAGTTATCTGCATCTCCTGCGCTCCATCAAGCCACTCCTACAATAGCTGTCACCACTCAAATTAATGCACGACTCAGATTAACTGTACAGCATGTGTGTAAAACACTAATACAATTATAAAGTAATTATTTTATCATGAATAAATCTTTCATTGAGTAAAACTGGCTGTGTCTATTGTATTATAGATTACACAACATTATATTATTATTTTCAAATAACTTTTTAAATTATTATTATTTTAAATTATTGTCCCCGGATTAGTAGGGTAATAGAGTAGCACTGGCTGGGACAGATTTTAAATATTAATTCCACTTAAAAAGATGCAAGTCCAGGATGAGCTTCGAAGAACCAAATAATCCAAGATCATGCCAAATCGTCAACAATCAAATCCAGCTAACTGAGTTAGCGACGTATGAAGAACGGGCCCCTGTTCTGTTTTCATTGATTACTATCTGTCTGTATTTAAGCCCTCTGTTCATTCACTTCTTTATTTTGTGTCATTTTCAGTTTATGTAGTTTGCTATTTCTCCTGTCCCTTGCCAGTCATCCCACTGGTTCCACCGGGCTTCACTCATCTCTCCAACTGCTACTTGGTCAGGCATCACCCTGGTTTTGCAGCAGGATTCCAAGCCTCCAGCTATGCCTCAGCCCTCCATCCCTTTGGCTCCACCAGGCTTCACCTTCCCTACGGCTCCACCAATGTCCTTGGTCGCTCCGGTCTTCCAAGTCCCCGTCTCCTGCTCAGTCCCATAAGCACATGAGCTCTGCCTTGGTCCCATGAGTTCTGCCTCTGCCCTCAAGACCTGTCGTGTCACCCTAGCTCTTCAGCTCTGCCTGGGTCTCCACCTCCATCAACTCCGTCTCAGTCAGTCGCCCACTTGGTCTCGTCCACCAAGTCTCCACCATGGCTCCACCCTCCCTCGATTCCACCATTGGCCTCCTTCCTGGCTGTGTTCTGGGTCCCTATGACTCATCCTGCTCTCATCTCCTCCCTGGCCCCTCCCACTGTCTTCACCATGTTGGTTCTTCCCCCCTTCATTTCCATGGCACCCTGAACTGCCTGCTCCGCCATGGCTTCTTAGTCTGCCTGATCCGCCATGGCTTCCTGGACTGCCTGATTCGCCATGGTTCCTGGGACTGCCTGTCCCGCCATGGCCCCCTGAGCTCCCTGATCTGCCCTGGAGGCCTCCCGTGTCTCCGTCCTGTACCAGCCTCCAGGGCGCCCACCCCCCCCTCCCCGGTGGAATTGTTATGACGCGGGACGTGCCTTCCGGAAGGGGGGGAGTTATTTCAGTGTTGTTCAGCTGTGTTCTTAGAGTGATATTTGCAGGATGCCCGCTCCTATTAAGAATAGCAGCTCAAATATGGAACAAAAGAAGAGCAAGACAAGAGTTAGTCCACAGTCAGTGATGGCCAAGGGGAATAAAGTCCAATGGGCTCCAGGAGGGGACCGAGGGACGACAATAGCAGCCCAGCAGCCAGGAAATTGGGGAAGCTGAGAGAAAACAAAAAAATATAAAATACAATAAAAAAACAAGACTAAACCGAAATTGAAGGTGAATCACCAAAGTGAAAGTGTAAACAAATAAAAAATAAAATAAATCTGACACTATTTAGACAAAATGCAAATAGTCATATATTTGATATATTTAACATATTTCAATACCAGTTGATTACCAAGTCCTCATATAATATGAGAGTTCTCAATGCCTTGACTGTTTCCATCAAGGCATGCCGAGATCTGTTGCAGAGAGTGTGTCATCATGTGACAGCAATGGCATTTTACAGGTTCATATGTCATAAGATGCCAAGAATTGAAAACAAAAGTGTTGCTGTTTGGTGACTTTACTGGAAGTCCTAACAAAACAACACAAGACTTGACATGTTTTGTTTCATAAATAATTAATGTGCTACAAATTATGACAGATAAGACTGATATATGCATCTGTTTAATCCTCTGTATATTAATTTAACTTACAATGATTTCAACTTTATGAAAGATTTTAAGTTTTGTGGTAGTGTTCTCAGAAAGAGATTAAAGAGAAATTAATGAGGCAGAAATGTCATGTGAAACATGATAGTGAGATCTAGATCATGTTGAAAAACCTGTTATAATACACTCGAAAGCTTTCTGTGATGTGAGGACATTAGTTTTCTCACCTGCTTCACCTGTCCATGTTCAATTCAATTCAATTCAAGTTTATTTGTATAGCGCATTTCACGATACAAATCGTTGCAAAGCAACTTTACAACAAATGAAGTTTCTACAATATGTAGTAGTAGCTTAGCAGTGGTGACTGTCAGTTAATGTACTGTACATCAGTGTTAATTTTGACAGCATATTTTGTTTTAGTTTTAGTCATAGTCTTTTGACTAAAATGCCATTTAGTTTTAGTCATATTTTAGTCATCTGAATTGTTTTTAGTTTTAGTCTAGTTTTAGTCGACTAAATCTACAGTAAAGTAGTCGGCTAAAATCTAATGGGTTTAGTTACAGTGCATTTATTAAGCATTTCTCTAAAATTTCCAAACTCATTATATAGGTTTGATATTAAGGTTTTATCATGATAGACACCGATTTAACTGCGGTGACACACAACATGCCTTTATGTTAAAATTAAATAAAACCACTTCTCATAAAGAACAAGAACATGGTCTTCTTTTTAATGAAATACCAATGGTTATATAGGCTAATTATGCATTCTTTTTAGCAACTTGTTTACCATATTCTTCATTCTTTCAAGCAGACATATTAATTTCTATAAATAAATTTAGATTAATCGTTAAGGCTACTAAAGTTTTTCAGTAAAGAGCAGTGCGTGATTTTCTGTCTTTCTTTTGTTGCTTGATTAACATCAATACGTAATCAACTGTGTTTACGTGAATAATTGTCAAAACTGACAATTCGACATCAATTTGTGTGTAATTCTCCGTTCATGCGACGTGAAAGAGTACTCACGTGCTGTGAGACACGCTTTATGTGTGTGTATGCTTCAAAACCGGACCGAATTGAGTTCTCTCTTGCGTCGTCAGATTTATCCATTTCTTATCATGTCATTATCCATGTATCCATGTCTGCTCTTCTCTTACTCCCACATATTGACATTTTTTAACGTTTTATGCGACGTGCAGCAAATGTGTTAGCTTATGTCCCGCCGGTTCATATGTACGCATCTAACCTCCGAAACACGCAGCAGATTCGTTCTGAATTAATCTCTTCCCAAATCATCCCTCCCTAATATTTTCGTCTCGTTTTTATTCGTGGACGAATATGTCAATAGATTTACGTCATAGTTTTTGTAATTCAAAAAGAGTTTTAGTTCATTATCGTCTCTTTGTCGTCGGTGAAAAAAATTTCGAAAATTATTCATCAACGAAATTAACACTTCTGTT
>NW_015544232.1:500717-500864 GCF_001515605.1 Sinocyclocheilus anshuiensis
AGGTCCTCTGAGGGGTTGGCATCATCTCTTCTCAGGTGTTCTGGATCCAGACTGAAGCTTGTGTAACTTGTTTAAACCACGGGATGTCAATCCCGTGGCAAAAACAGAGAAACAAATAGAGACATAATTAGCGTAGTTAGCGTAGCT
>NW_015544232.1:509283-510407 GCF_001515605.1 Sinocyclocheilus anshuiensis
GACGGGGCTCATGCTTATAACAGTAGCTTGGTGGAGTAGACTCATTTAGACCAATATAATCATTTGGTTTAGCCAGGTTTCAGTCAAGCAGAGTACATCAAAACTATTAACTGTGATCATTTCATTTAAAATAACTACTTTAGGTGCGAGTGATCTAATGTTTAGGAGCCCAAACTTTAAAAATAGTCTCCGCTCCGACCCTGCTGGTGTGCAGGCCATCAGCGCGAAAAAGCCTAGGACGCTCCCAGAAAAGATTCCAATTATTAACAAAGAGCAGTTTCTGTTCTTTACACCATCACAGTAACCATTAATTTAAAGCAAAAAGTCTACTGAACCGTTCGTGTCCTCGTCGATACGTGGGAAGCGGTCCTGACACGATGATAGTTGTCGCAGGCGATGTGCTGCGCACCGTCTCGATAAGGCTCCTGAAGTCCCTCTTCAGTGTCTCCGTCTGCCGCAGCTTGGTGTCGTTAACCCAGTGGTGAAGTCTGCACGACTGCTTCGGGGCTCTCGTCGCCCTTCAGGATCGTGGGTATCTGCGCAGAAACATCGAGAACACAAGCACCAGGGAAACAGTGAGTGTGCACTTTACCTTCAGCTAACGAACGTAGCACGGACGTGCCAGATGATGGAGTCTCCGACGATCACAGCGTCGCGTTCCGTCTCGCGGAGGGGAGAAAAGCGGTTCCGGGTGGAGATCTCGAAGACCGGAGGCGGCGGAGGGGGAGAGGTCGTCGCCCGAGGGTCCGTGGTGTCCCGGTGCCGGAATGAAGGACATCTGGGAAGATCGCGTCCTGGGTGCACGGGGCCTGTGCAGAGAAACACACGGAGTAGAGGTGGTGGGAGTGTTAGTATCGCGCTGTATACTTACCCCTGATGTTCATGTCCATGTTATCTGTTATTTACCTCTTTGTGGCACTGCATGTAGAAACTACATCACCAAAACCCAAAACCAATTTAAAATCTAAGTGCTAGATCTGAAGGGTGTGTGATAAGTCAATCTTTCTGTAAATGCTGAATGCTGTCTTGCTACGACTATATTTAAATAAATTTTGTAGTTCTTTAATATGAATAATTATCTATCTATCTATCTATCTATCTATCTATCTATCTATCTATCTATC
>NW_015544232.1:512741-513175 GCF_001515605.1 Sinocyclocheilus anshuiensis
GAGTGTTAGTATCGCGCTGTATACTTACCCCTGATGTTCATGTCCATGTTATCTGTTATTTACCTCTTTGTGGCACTGCATGTAGAAACTACATCACCAAAACCAATATAATCTTTAAAATCTAAGTGCTAGATCTGAAGGGTGTGTGATAAGTCAATCTTTCTGTAAATGCTGTTCAAAATCTTGCTACGACTATATTTAAATAAATTTTGTAGTTCTTTAATATGAATAATTATCTATCTATCTATCTATCTATCTATCTATCTATCTATCTATCTATCATCTATCTGTCTGTCTGTCTATCTGTCTCTCTGTCTGTCTGTCTAAAATATTTTCATGAATGTCCTTTTAAGGAAGTACTGATGTACAGTCATAAACATAATTCTATGGAAATTATAAATATTGATGATTAAATGATGACTTTAAGCATCATA
>NW_015544232.1:513222-517156 GCF_001515605.1 Sinocyclocheilus anshuiensis
AGTTTCATTTAAAAAGAAATGTTTTAAGCTGTTGAAAGCCATAACATAACCATAACAACTTGGGGGTTTCTTTATAACATTTTGATGTCTGCTTATAGAAACACAGCCAAAGTAATCTGTGACATGAGCACTGTTCACTTTGCCAAAGATTTTAGGTGCATACCATTACCTTTTATAGAAATGTTCTTTCCAAAGCATTTCAGAATGTTGCTGTGTTATGGACATTATATCAGTGCCTCCCATGAAGGTGTCCTAGTCTCATGGTTGTTCATCCAGTGGAATGCAATGAAAAACACCTGTAGAAATAGCTCTTTGGCTGTGTCTTTTCTTTCTTAAGATATCTGATGCAGAATCCTCCTTTGAGCACAGCACTATCACCAAACATTTTCCGGGGACACTTTACAATAACAGTACATTGATTATTATGTACTAATACCTAATGGATTACCTGCAAAAGCCTGTAACTTGCTCAAAATCCAAAGTACATCCCTCAAGTAATTATGTCAATGAAATGATGTCATCAAAATAACAAGTCCTTGTGTCATTGTTCACAAACAATATAGTCAAAATGCTTAGCCATGTTGTCAAATGCAACTTCCCAGCTCTTCCCAGCTATTAACCCTGTTTGTTTTTTTGTTGTTCTTCCATTGTCAGAAATTGTAACAATGTTTTATGCTCTGTCTATATATGCATGACACATTAAGCTTAATTAGATGCACTTCTGAGCATTTTTGGGAAACTGGTTGATCATTGGTTGAGCTAATGCTTTACATTTCCATATCATTAGTAAAATTAGTAAAATTCCAAATTTACATCCACAACTCATCAATTCAGGACACTTTTACAAAAAAAAAATGCTTGACAGTTTATGACAACTAGTTCAACCATTTTGCATTTACATTTTTCTTAGTTGCTTCATTTCTTGAATCATCCTTAATATTCACAAACCAGTAAGTGCATTTCTCAAAACAATTCATACAGCACCACACAATGGATTGCCTGCAGAAGCTGTAACTTGTTCAAAATCCTTAGTTCATCTTTTAAAAATATTGTTAATGAACATCAGTGCCATCAGAATGACAAGTGCTTATGTCATTGTTCACAAACAAGATAGTCAACATATCAGTGCCATCAGAATGAAAAGTCCTTGTGTCATTGTTCACGAACAGAATACTCTGACAGAATTTCCTGATGTGAACAATGACTACATTTTGATGACAATGATTTATTTCTTTTTTATTTTTTTTATTTTTAAATTTTATTTTGTGGCATATATCAAATTCAAATCTACACATTACGCTATGTGGGATATTGATTGCACTTCAACAAATTACAGTACAATGTCACTGCAATATATAAAAGAAAAAGGCAAGACTATATGTGTACGTATGTTTGTGTGATATAGTATGCATCTGTAAAGTTCATGAACAGAATACTCTGACAGAATTTCCTGATGTGAACAATGACTACATTTTGATGACAATGATTTATTTATTTTTTATTTTTTATTTTTTTAAATTTTATTTTGTGGCATATATCAAATTCAAATCTACACATTACGCTATGTGGGATATTGATTGCACTTCAACAAATTACAGTACAATGTCACTGCAATATATAAAAGAAAAAGGCAAGACTATATGTGTACGTATGTTTGTGTGATATAGTATGCATCTGTAAAAAGTGTATTCATTGCATACTGCAAAACTGCAAGTGTGTGCTACTGTAAGTGTAAAAATGCTACAGTAATATGAAGCATTATAGTATGTATACAGTATTAATTCAAGTACAGTGCAAATACATACCTGTTTTGTCTACAAACGTTTGAACGATCGAGGACATAGTCATGCTCCCAACATTCGACTACATCCTTTTCAAAGTCTCAGCCATTGCAAGGTCATGATTGAGAACATGGTCCACAATAGTGGCCCTAATTTCATCAGAAACAAACCTACTGTACATTCTTTGCTTCTTCTACCTCTTCCACTGTTTTGCCTCCCTACTCTTCCACTTTACTCCTCTTCGTCTTCCTGGCTGTTGGCCCTGTTTGTTTTTTCTTGTTGATCTTCTGTTATAAAAGAAAAGTGTGTTGTGCTTTGTCTATATGCATATGTTTTCCAAATGAAGCTACATGAGATGCGTTATTTTTGCTATTTTAAAAAACTGGTTGATTATTAGATGATACAATGCTTTACATTTCCCTTCATTTGTGAAATTAAAGAATCAGTCATGCAGTTTGTCAATTCAGGACACATTTGCTAAAAATTACACAATCAATTGCATGAATGTACCAAAGCTTTTGCAACTTATTCAAAATAATGAAAAATTGCTTTTATGATGTGCACAAGTAAGTAGATGATGTGGAGGCTGAACAAGTAGTTTTAAGAATTTCAGTTATGATCTGAGAAAGTTGTGATCTGTGATCTAAGACTATTCAACAGAGAACCAGTATAATATTTTTTTAATCAACATGAAATAAGCAATTGATAATGCAGGAAACAGCAGAAAACTGTACATAATCAATTACATTAATGTACCAAAGCGTTGTAAATTTGTTACATTAATGTACCAAAGCATTGTAATTTTATTCAAAAGAATGAGAAATTACTTTTATGATGTGCTTAATTGACTAGATGATGTGGAGGCTGAACAAGTAGTTTTGAGAATTTCATTTCTGAGAAATGTATACCAAAGTGACTGAAAAACTGTAATTAAGAAAGTTTTCACAGAATTTATATGATTCATGTCATAGTAAAGGTTAGTTACCCATTTTTCTTTTCATAAAATTTGCATTTGATCAGTCCTTAGTACTCTGATCAAATGCAAATTTGCATTATACTCTGATGAATGTATTAAAGATAAAGGTATAAAACTTGATACGCCCTGGCTTATTCCTACTTCTGTGGGATTTTGGAGGGCACTCAACTATTTCACCCAGCATTCTAGCTGCTATTCTAACCTCAGCAAGTTCAGATTTAGCTGCCTGGGCTAGACTGGAACAGCTAGCACAGCCCCTGGCACTGGAGAGCAGTGGGTGGCTTTGGAGAGTGGGTCTGCCTCTGGAGCTCAGAGCATGCTGTTATCCACCCTAAATGCATAAATAGAGTATAAATAGAGAGGTTTGGTTAGCAGGCCCACAGGCAATGCGAACTCTTTCTTAATCTCAGGCTTAGGAAGGATTATAAGGAAAAGGACAGATAGACTAAAAGAAAGGAGAAAAGACAGTAGTGTAAAGAAGAGTAGCTAATCAGTGTAATACTTGATGTTACACAATGATGTTGACAATGCCAAAGCAAAATTTTGTATCCACAACCATCATATAAATTAGCAAAGGTGTCACTTTGTTTGTTTGTTTAGGTGCTAATTTTGGTGATTATTATGTACAATGGTGTGCATTTGTGTACTTATGTCATATGTGTGTCATAATTTAGTGTGCCTGTCAGTCCTGTCCATTCCATTCTATAGCCATCAATCTGCCTGTTTTAACAGTTATGTTCTGTTTTGGTTCTGTTTCTGTGTTCACATTTCATTGAGTTCCCTTGTCTATAGTTTCCATGGTTTTTGATTAATTAGCTCCACACCTGTTTCAGTTCTCCCTAATTACTTGTCTAGTATTTAAGTCCTGTGATCTCCTCGGTTCCTTTGTCTGCTATTATTTGTGTCTATGTGTTGTGCTACCCCAGCTCCTGGATTCCTTGTGTTTTCCCTTAGGATTTATATGGTGGCCGAGAGAGCTCAACACGCTGCAAATGAAAAAAACGCCTGCAAATTAAGAAAATATCTTCATCAATTTGACAACATACGCACTGCAAATTCTCACAACACAAACAAATAAACAAACATGCTGCAAATACAGAAACGTGCTGCAAATTCTCACAACACAACCAAATACAGAAATGCACTGCAAATACAGAAATGCACTGCAAATACTCAC
>NW_015544232.1:517228-522718 GCF_001515605.1 Sinocyclocheilus anshuiensis
CTCACAACACAACCAAATAAAGAAACGCGCTGCAAATTCTCACAACACAACCAAATACAGAAACACGCTGCAAATTCTTACAACACAACCAAAAACAGTCCACACATGTAGAATGTAGAATTCTGCTTGCTGTATTTGGTTGTGTTGTGAGAATTTGCAGCGCGTTTCTGCATTTGTGAGTATTTGCAGCACGTTTCTGTGTTTGGTTGTGTTGTAAGAATTTGCAGTGTTGTGTTGTAAGTAATTGTATTTCTCCTGCGTCGTGTGCCTTGTTTAGCACAGCACCGTGACAGAATAGCAGACAAAATAATGGAGTGGGCAGCGAGTTTCACCGCCGTGGCTCGGGAAAGCCACGATTTTTTTCTTTTACTTTTCGTTTTACCAGTCTCGCCGCACAAAGCCCCTTTGATAACGAGACCCGGAAGTCTCTGTTTTGGATCGGGCCAAATTTCCATCGCCCCATTGACCTCCCAGACACCACGGGACTGAGCTAGAGGGAGGCGATCATCCGGTGTCTGGAGAGTGTCAGCCCCCGATCCAGAACACATCACGACCCAGAGCCCAGCCAAACAGCACCCCGCTGCACGGAGAACTCGCCAGAGCCCACCGCGATAAAAGAGCCAGCGCTGGAAAGAGCGACAAAGTCTAACATCGCCCTGCAACCCAAGCGCGAGAATGCGACTGACCAGGTGTGTGAGCCGGCAACACCAAGTATCGCCATGGGAGTCCTCGTGGAGATCGAGGGCTTGGAGAGAAGCCCCACCCACACTCCCGACGCTGAGTGTGATCTGCAACTGACCTCTGGGAGCGATTATGAGGAACTAATGGACTGTTTTAAAGAGGACTTAATTGACTGGGTTGGGGAGGTAATTCCCCATGTTCCTACGTCCCCTGAGCCCCCCGCTGGTTCTGTCTCTGTCTCACAGCTCTCCTGTGTCTCCTAACCTCCCTGTGACTCTTCAGCTCCCACCCAGCCTGTCCTCCGATCCATCGGCTCCGCCTTGGCTCCTAGCTCCCTTGCCTCCACCGTAGCCCATCATCCCACTGGCTCCACCGTGCTCCCTCGTCCCTCCGGCTCCGCCTTGGTCAGTCGTCGACCATTCGTCGCCTCGGGACTCCACTCTTCCGGGTCCTCGTCTCCGCCTCAGTCGCCTGAGCCGTCAGCTCCGCCTTGGCCCTCCCGACCTCGGGTGTCGCCCTGGCTCTCCGTCTGCTCGGTTCCACCTGGATCTCCACCTCCAGTGATTCTGTCTCCTTCGCTCGTCCCCAGGGTGTCGTTGAAGCCTTCTCCACCATGGCTCCTCCCTCCCTCGACTCCACCTTGGAGTCTCATCCTGGCTGGTCTCTTGACTAATACCTGGCTCCTCCTGCTCCTGGCTCCTCCCTCCGTCTTTTCCTCCATGGTCCCTTCTGCCTTCACCTTCTCCCAGTTCCTATCTTTCTCCTGCTCCACGCCGTCCTCCAGAGCCCCCACCCTCCCTCCTCAGTTGGATTTCTTTAGGCGCGAGGACGCGCCTTCCAGGAGTGGGGCGAACTGTAACGGTTATGTTCTGTTTCTGTGTTCACATTTCCCGGAGTTCCCTTGTCTATTAGTTCCCATGGTTTTTGATTAATTAGCTCCACACCTGTTTCTCAGTTTCTCCCTAATTACGTTTCTAGTATTTAAGTCCTTTGTTCCTTTGTCTGCTATTATTTGTGTCTACGTGTTGTGCTACCCCAGCTCCTGGATTCCTTGTGTTTTCCCTGTGGATTTACCATTAAAGACTGTTGATTGTATTTCTCCTGCATCGTGTGCCTTGTTTAGCACAGCACCGTGACACCTGTCTGTTCTTCCATCATTATACAAGTATACTCTAGAGGAGGGATTCTCAACTCTGGCCCTCGAGGTCCAATTTCCTGCAGAGTTTAGCTCCAACCCTAATCAAGAACATCTGAACATCTAATTAAGGTCTTCAGGATTACTAGAAAGTTACTGGCAAGAGAGTTTGATCAAGGTTGGAGCTAAACTCTGAAGGAAAGTGGACCTGTTGGCCAGAGTTGAGAACGCCTGCTCTAGAGGGTCTGCATATTTGAAAAACATATAAGTGTACACCCATGGTGACTGAGCAGCCCCGTTTGATATTTGTTTACTGGTCCATAATGAACCAGTAAACAAATATCAAATGGCCCTCATTCATGAAACTTTACTAAATATATGAGTAAATTCTGAGTAATTTGCATGTAAAATGGACCTTCCTGAAACCTCTCCGTAGGATTCACAAAGGTATCATAAACCTCAGACTTGATAATTAAATGTGTGTATGTTAATGAATTCCAGTATTTCCTAAATAGGGTGCACATGCACACTCATTCACAATTAGCATAATCCCTGCCCAAGAATTAAAACTATGTGAATATGTATACAAGAATGTTGTGTGACCTTTGGACACCCTTCTCCGGTTTGACTGGAGTATGTTGCATGATATATTGCATGGTATATTGCAAATGCAAAAGAGACTAATTGGCCATATTTGGCCAATGGCTCAACTCTACCAACATAATTTAACTATTTATACTAAACCTTTCACTGATTGTCTTTACACTCATAAACTGTGCAAAGCATCATGAGGTCTATAGGAAGAGGGTTGATACTTAAAATTGATCTGCTCTCTTCAAATAGGTGCAAATCTCACAACAAATACTTAACATTTGACACTTCAAACTTCTACAATTTTCTTTATATAATTTTCTTTACAGTAGTAGTTTCTTTCAGTGGCGGCGTTATTACAACTGTGAAATTACAAACAAAATATAAACATTCTGAGACATGAACTGAAATGAATTGTGAATTTTATTAACATTAAATCGTCCTCCTCCCATTTTCACCTCAAAATTATGGGGAAGCTGTGCCCGCCCCGCCTCCCCCGACGAGCCGCCACTGGTTTCTTTACAGGACGAGAGCAAAACACTGATCTATAATATATTAGTGGAGCAAAAATAAATTATAGTACTATTCAATTGGAACATACTCGCGCACAACAGTGTGCCAGTTGATTTGGTCTATCCATGATGGACATGTTTGATGATGGAACTGTGTCTTTAAGAGAGACATTTAGTAGGCGTGTGTAGTGCTTGGACTGATGGTGAGACATGAGCCGCTCCGCGCAGTTCACTTACTGGTACGTCTGGAGTCAGAGCGCTAAACTGACGGTGTCAGCGCAAACGGATTACAATTTGGACAACGGGTTTTTCTCAAAGATGAAGATGTACGGTAAGTAACAATGCCTAAATGAGCACTATTGATTTGTGCAAGATGTGTAATGATTACGACAGCTCTGCTGACATTACAGGGACATTGCTGACATTACATATTTCACAGCATTACTTAATCTGTGCAGGTTATTTGGACCTGTCCAAATTTCACTTCTCTAGATATAGATATTATTATGTAAGAAACCGTACATAAAATCACGTCAAGCTTCAGCTTTTTAAATGTAGCTGTATTTTGTTACATAAATGTTATATGTGGTCGTAGATAAAGGCGGTCTGTTGTGGTTCGTTTGCCAGTTGCAAATCCCTGCAGGGTTTTTGGGAATATGTGAAATTAAAGATAACACTTGGTAAATGGCGTTCATTCAGACGTCATGGCAGTCAATGAGTAATTATTTTTGTGGATAAGAACGTTATCCTTTCACTTATACGTCTATGACAATTGTGTATCCAAATGTGATTATAAACACTGATTATTATTCACAATTTTATTGCATTTATTATGCAATTTCAGTAAGGGTGTTTTGCCGGTGTTGTATAGCTTTTGTCTATATTTTTTCGTGGCGAGTAGACGGCGCTGTTTCTCTCTTTCCACATAGGGAAAGTTTATGCTATTTTAATTTTCTCTGACCAAATACACTATAATACTCATATAATATTTTTTGTTTGTTTGTTTACATCATTATGCTCATATATTGGCAACAAAATAAGTTTTTTTATAATTAAAAATAAATAAATAAATAAAGTGAAAAGTATTCTAAATTGCACCTTTTATGTTCATGCAAAGTCTTTTGTTTGCATAGTTGCTGTATCACTTACTTGGAATATGTCAGGTTTTGATAATGAAAGCATCTGGCAGTTGCTTTGATTGTTTGTGTTCTTGGTATGCCAACTGCTGCTGAAGTGTTAAATGTTAAAATGTTAAACTTTGAAAAACTCTGTGAACTCTCTGTTGATGTCCTACAGAACACCAGTTTTGCACGCACGTGGCTTGCTGTCTTGATTGAAAATGTGAATTACATGCACTTTATACTATTCCATTACTGTGAGATGAATGATGCAATGTAAACAGAAAAGGGACTTTAATAAGACTGACACTTGAGCCTATAGATGCAATGTCATTAAGACAGTTGTTGCATTAAAAACATACCTGCCACATCTGTAGTTGGCTCTTCCTCTTCTTCTTCTTCTTTTTTTTTTGTGTAAGTGTATCAAGGTATTTTCAAGATTTTGGGAACATTTCTTTGAGGTACTTTGAAGTACATGTAAATACTATTATAAGTTAATATAGTAGTCATTCTATACAACTGAATATGTCAAAGTAATATTATATTACCATATAGCCTAATATCACAATACCTAAATTATTTGAAGCATGTTCTTATGTTTCTGTGCATACTTTAGTCACACCCTGCTGAACCCCCTAAGCAACTACCTTCTGCTTATAACCAGCTCACAACCAGCTTATTACCAGCTCAGGACCAGCTTAAACCAGCTCAAACCAGCTGCCATGCTTCAAAACATACCTTGCTATGTGTACTGCGTTAGACTATCCAGGACTTGTCACAGCACTTATACATATAGTTGCTCTTTTGTTGGTTTGATTGCTTGTATTGTCCATATTTGTAAGTCGATTTGGATTAAAGCATCTGCTAAATCAGTGTTTCCCAACCTTTGTTTAGTCGCGGCACCCTTTGGAAATTTTAACAAACTTGTGGCACCCTACAAAATAAATTGTCACAATATTTGAATTTCTAACTTCGATATAATAATTTGAAAAGTATAGATATTCGGTACAACAGGGAAGAACTGCAGAATATAATGTCATACAGATATTTTTAATATTATTAAAAATTTTGTCCATCAATGGTGGCAATCAGTAGGCTAATTTCTAATGAAGAGACCAATTTATATGACAGATTTTAATGTAGGCTTTTATACATATGTAAACATTATTTAATTACCATTATAACTAGCTATCTCACATATTTTTGCTCACTCAGTGTTTTTTTTATTTTACAGTGGGGTAATTTTGGTGCAGTAGCAGGAGATAGCTTGATTTCAAACTTTGAATTGAATAAAAAATGACAAGTAAGCAGTCAGTAATAAAATAAGAACAAATAAAGAAATTAATAATGATAGCACAAATAAAAAATAACGACAGGCCTTCGAATTAAATAAATTGCTTTTTAGTTTTTCAGGTAGGTCTAACAGTAGGGTTAAGATATTTAACTTTTTTTT
>NW_015544232.1:522777-524381 GCF_001515605.1 Sinocyclocheilus anshuiensis
GAAACACTGTGCTAAATGATTAAATGTAAATGTAATGTAAAAAGCATGGTTGTGGCCACACTTTACAGACCTTTTTGCTATGTCTTTAGCTTTCATTCATTCCCTCTGTAATTCTGCTGGGCAGCTCACCAGTTTTGTTAAGTGTATAGTGGCTTTGTGGACGTTATTGGCATCGCTCCTCTGAGGTCTGTCAATAATTTGCAACTCGGCACAATATACAGTATCTCTACACTGCTCTCTACCAATCACAGCTTGTAGTTACAATCCCCTGTGCCCAGCTGGCGTGTGTTAGCCGAAGAGAGTTGACTGCTCGAAAATCTGGAAGCGTTTATTAATAGGATCCAAGCCTCTGTGCTAGAAACACACTGGATGCCTTTGTTTCCTCACCCCCGGTCGCCTGCCTGCTTTACGATGGCCTGTGTACATTGTATGTTAGTGGTACAGTGTAGTCATTCTTGGCATGTTACAGTTGCAGTGAGCAAAGGTAGTGGTGCTGGTGTTTATAACTCTTGCGGCTAGGGCTGGCTTGATACCACTCTTTCAGAACCGATACCGATCCGATACCAAAAATTCTGAGTATATGCCGATACCGATATTGATCCGATACCAGCGCAGTTTTTTAAAATCAGTGTAGAATTTCTATACCTCAATGTGTAGCTCGATCATCACTCTTTTGTGTTACACACAATCTACTAAATATAAACAGCTTAATTATAAAGAAAAATAACAAACAAAAAATATATGATCATAATCTATGACAAAAATACTATTATAAACTAGGTTAATGGATAATTCAGTAGCAAAAATTACTCTAGAAAAATAATGAGTGCACAATAATTGTATAAAATCCTAAACTTTTTGTGAAAAAAAAAATACATTATTTAGTGGGTAACAAATAAAAGTGAATAAGTGTAGGACTAAATCTGGTAGGCCTACACATTGCTCTTTGTATTGTTGTAAAATACATTTATGAAAAACAAGTAATATATTTATATATACATACAGTATATACTATAGTAGTCAACATTTGAAGTGGATCAAAACCTTTCATCAAAGTTGTCCTAAAACCAAAACAATACCCATTCTTGTCTTAAGACAACTTTGATTAACTTTCTTGATCCACTTCAAATGTTGACTACTGTATAAATTAAAAAACATTTCTTTTAAATGTATAGCAGAGTAATGAGGCAGCAACATATGATAGATAAGACGAACAAGAAAGGCTATTAATAATCTTTCATTGCGCAAAAGTATTATAATACTAAAGGCTACAGAGCGGCACAAAGCGCTTATGCGCATCCCGTGCGCAGAATGACGAGCTTGAAGCAACACGGAGTCACAGCGCGCAGCCCTCCGCATAGAGAAGTTCAAAGCACAAAGTGAAGAGATACTGATGCGTAGTGTATTAAATATGTGCGTTAGTTTATTGAGCCTTTTTACTTTTAACAGTTTTAAATTGCAGATACTGTGCTCGTGAAGAACAATTCATAGTGCTCTCTACTCCAGTCTTGTGATCTAACCAGATATCCAGAGAGAGTTTACACGATTTAGAAACAGCACGAAACTCCAGCAAGATAAATTCCTTTTATGCAAAACCATTTATC
>NW_015544232.1:524469-524680 GCF_001515605.1 Sinocyclocheilus anshuiensis
AGCATAGAGAAGTGTTTACGTGAACTGGACTTAAATATTCATCTGTACCTCACATTAAACTGTGAGACGGCTTCAGAACACTTAAAATATAGTGCACAAAACTTTATTGTACTTTATAATGTTTATGTGGATTTCGTGGGGCTTAATAATAACACAGAATAGTATACGCACTAGGAATGTAACGGTATGAAAATTTCTTATCACGTTTATA
>NW_015544232.1:524760-529932 GCF_001515605.1 Sinocyclocheilus anshuiensis
TGTTATAAGCCGGGCTTCGGATGCTTTCACTTTCGAATCCGCGATCTTGTCACGTTTTACAAGAAAAGATAGTTGTCTGTTTTGCTTGTATCTATACACCTTTCACTTTTTAAGACTAAAACAAAAGATGGATTCATTGTTATTCTTAATTAAAAAGCATAACAACAATAAAACAGTAAGATACAATGACAAACTAGCTTACAAAAACGAATAAGTCGAGGCATTGCATAGACCACATACTGTATTATATACCGACTAATAAATTACAGAACGTTTAGCAAACACTGAGGAATCCAATAAATAAAAAAGAGAGACTCCATAGCATAACGTGAGGTAAACAGCAAAGATAGCAAGCTTTTCAAAATGAAAACAAAAAGAAAAGTAAAACTAAACTTGCTGTAGGTGACAGTGCTTGCATGTTTTTTCCCCCCACAAGAATACCAACATGTTCACCTTTGGTTTAAGAAGCGGTCTTTTACTTTACTTTGGCATGAAAACCATCCATCCTTTCCTCAATATTCGCATAATCTTTGCTGCACGCATCAAACGAGTAGCGCGGTTTCGTTATGCTTTCAGTTTTGTTTACCGTTTGATGTTTCTCATATGGAACTGAAATGGCAGCGCTTATGAGTTAAACAATGCGGTGGTCGCGCCAGTGCGACCGCACACAAAATTTAGTCGCACCGGCAGAAAAAATAATCGCAAAATGCGCCCATTTGGTCGCACTCTGGAGTCCTGTGCTGGACAGTATTTATTTATCCTCAGTTGTTCAAATCGCGGTAATCGAATACGTTATAGTGATAATTAAAATTTGAAATGATAATACTAACCGTGGGGTATTTTATCACGATTTATCGTCAAACCGGTAATCGTTACATCCCTAATACGCACAATATCGGATTTGGATCAGTCTCGTCTGACCGATACCCCGAACAAAAGACAAAGAGAAAATCACTCACCGCTCTTACCTAAATAACTTTTGTAGCTTAAATAAGAATCAGTGCATATTGAATTTAAAGAGTAAATTCTAAGCAGTGTTTTATTTTTTTCACAGAACTGACTCAGAAACAGCTGAGTAAAACTGTTTCATCTGAGCATGTGGCACTTTAAGCATTATCGTATCGCATATCGAATATCGCATTATTTAATGAGTTATCGCATGTCGCATTTTTCTTCAATATCGCACAGCCCTACCACATTGATATAAACAAATTATTTGGAAAAGCACATGAGTGCTTAATAGTGAAACAGTGAATGTGCATGATCTTGAATGGGGTTGCCAATAATTGTACTGTACCACAAAATATATGTAATTTCAGTGTCATTTCAGTGAAATTGTTGTAAGTAGTCCACACCACAATGATAATAACAACATTGATGAATGATATTGTGGGAATCACTTTCAGAATTATTTTTTTTCCAGCTGATGAATGATGAAAACATTGACAACCAATCAGAATCCATCCTTCTTTAAAGAGCTCAATCATTTAAAGTGTCAGACAACATAAATGTAGTGCACAAGTTAATAAAAACTAGGGCTGTCGCGATTTGTCTATTTTATTCGACTATTCGATTTTTAAAAATCCTCAACTTCATTTTGCTCGCATCGACTAACTGGCAAAATACCGGAAGTGGCGCATTTCACGGACGAGAATGTATAAAACACATTTTTAGTCTGTTTTCCAAGGCTGCATGATATATTAAACCCATTTAAAAATGATAATTAAGCATAATTGTGAATTCACAAACGCTACGATTTAATTAAATAATTATATGCGATGCAGTTCTAATACAGTATATGCGCTTTAATTATTTACATGTGCGTAGGTTAAGTACATGCGTCACACAGCGGCTCCGTTCACAGTAGTTCCACAGGAACTGTTATCATTTACATGTGTGTAATAAAAACATTGCTCTGGATGCGCTGGATCGTTATAGATATCTTTATCATTATAGTTCTTGGTGTGAATTAGGGATGCAACAATACAGTTAGCCCACGGTTCAATACATTGCTTGTTTTTTTTTACATTTACATTTAGTCATTTAGCAGACGCTTTTATCCAAAGAGACTTACAAATGAGGACAATAAAAGCAATTAAAATCAACAAAAGAGCAATGGTATGCAAGTGCTATAACAAGTCTCAGTTAGCTTAACTTAGTACACGTAGCAAGGTTTTTTTTTTTTTTTTATTAGAAAAAATAGAAAGCTAGTGTTTTTTTAAATAAAGAATAAAAAAAAACAAAGATAAATATAGATAAACTAGAATTAAAATGGAATAGAACGTGTTGGAGTTAGAGGGTCAAGTAAAGGTGGAGCAGATGTGTTTTTAGTCGTTTCTTGAAGATGGTTAAGGACTCAGCTGCTCGGATTGATTTGGGCAGGTAGCTTGAACAAGGAGTTGTGTTGCATGTTCTGAAAGAAAGGGCCTGATCTTCCTAATGTTGTATAAAGCAAATTAGCCCGGTCCTGCAGGACCGGGCAGTTTTAGCAATATGGTCAGAGAAATTCAGCTTATCATCAATCACAACTTTAAGTTTTTTTTTTTTAACCATGGTTTTTGGTTCGGTTTGGTTCTGATGGCTTGGCACATCAGAATATTTTTTTTACGATTTGCGATTTAAAATGTGATTTTTTAAAACAAATAATAATAAAAAAAACTCCTGTACACTTCTGTACAGTGGAGAAAAACATGGATTATCATATATCTACTTCAAATTTCTTTTGATTGAAGTATTATTTTTCCTAGTTTTACCCAGAATAGGATGGAGTGGGCATTATTGAGCACTATTAACACTTGTAATGTCTGTTTCATTTATACTGGAAGCCGGAGGCACACATGCAGAAACTCCAAATATGCCTCAAAGAAGTAATAGAACTGATGACACTCCAGGAAATACCTAATATGCGTAAAGGCATCCATATGGTGGCCTAGAGAGCTCAACACGCTGTAACTTAAGAAAACGCATGCAAATAGAAAAAGCACCAGCAAATTAAGAAAACATCTTCATCAGTTTTGACAGCACGTGTGCTGCAAATACTCACAACACAACCAAACACAAAAAGGTGCTGCAAATACAGAAACACGCTGCAAACACTCAACACAACCAAATACAGAAATGCGCTGCAAAAACTCACAACACAACCAAATACAGACGACAACGGAACCCGTACAAAAATTAACCTTGGTTTTACTACAAATAATAATAATAAAAAAACATGGTTACTATAGTTAAACCATGGTTACCAGAAATTAACCATGGTTTTGCTACACTTACCATTAGGGATGTAACGATTAACTGCGAGCCGGTTGAAAATCGATTCAAATATGTGACGATTCAAATCGGTTGAGATGCTAAACAAATCGCGATTCATTTAGGGGTAGGAGTTTATATGAATCTTTATTTATTTTATTTGTGTTATTTATGTTATTTGGGGCTTGTTTTATCATTTCAATTTAGTTTTGTTATTTACATTTACATTATATTTAAATTTTGTCATTTAGCAGACGCTTTTACCCAAAGTGACTTACAAATGAGGACAATAGAAGCAATCAGAACCAACAAAAGCGCAATAATATGCCAGTGCTATATTAGTATATTATTATAGTGTTATATTTCAATTTCACTAAGAAATGTGCAGCATTTTGTCCAAGCAATAATAAAAGGACACATTTAATTTATAATTTGTCTTAAATCTCATTTTGTAAAAAAAAAAGAAAAAGTGAATCGAATCAATTCGTGAAATCAAAATCGTGAATCGAATCGAATCGTGAGTTGAGTGAATCGTTACATCCCTGCTTACCATAGTTTAACCATGATATTTGTAGTAAAACTGTGGTTATACAAATGGTAGTAAAATATGCCAGAAAATTTCTGGTTACCACGGTTTGACTATAAAAACAATGTTTGTTTTTTTTTTGTTTAAATAGTACAACCATGGTTCATTTTTTAAGGGTAGTTAGCTAATATATAGGCTAGCCAAAATAAAAGTAAGTTAGCCAGCTTACATAACACTTCACAGTTACAGTAATTGTGTATTTCGTCAGCTTATTTAGGCTAATAATATCCAGTAAAGCTAAGGAGTCATATGATCAGGATGTTAAAATAAACAAAAATCTCACCTTTCAGAGTAGACATGATAGCATGTCCCAGCCAGGTTCGTCACTTGTTGCGGGTCCCACATTTCCAATGTGGTCTGTGAGTATTTGCAGCATGTTCCTTTTTTTGCAGCGTGTCTGTGTTTGTTTGTGTTGTGCATATTTGCAGCATGTTTCTGTATTTGCAGCGTGTGTTTGTATTTGTTTGTGTTGTGTGTATTTGCAGCGCGTTTCTGTATTTGTTTGTGTTGTGCGTATTTGCAGCATGTTTCTGTATTTGCAGCACGTTTCTGTATTGGTTTGTGTTGTGTGTATTTGCAGCATGTTTCTATATTTGCAGCATGTGTCTGTATTTGGTTGTGTTGTGAATGTTTGCAGCACTTTTCTGTATTTGGTTGTGTTGCAAGTGTTTGCAGTGCATTTCTGTATTTGGTCGTGCTGTGAGTATGAGCAGCACGTGTGTTGTCAAACTGATGAAAATGTTTTCTTAAAGGGGTCATATGATGCAATTTCAATTTTTCCTTTCTCTTTGGAGTGTTACAAGCTCTTAGTGCATAAAGAAGATCTGTGAAGTTGCAAAGACTAAAGTCTCAAATCCAAAGAGATATTAATTTAAAGGATTTGTTACTGATGATTCAAACGCAAGTTTTGAGCAGTGTAGAGTAGCGCTTGTTGTTTGTCATTTCTCCGATCACAAATGCAGATATGGTTTTGTTTACGCGGCGTGATGCAACGCATCGCGTAAAAAGACAGTATAGGTCATTATAATCAGTAATTATGTCCCCACTGGATGCAACAAATGCCACGTTTGTAATGGGTTTTATTGGTTTTGTCTGGTCGTGCCGGGAGACGGCATCACAGTATGGTAAGGGGCGTAACATTTCCGTCACACGTTTGAGGTATCCGGCCAATAACAACGCACTGGATAGCTGGCCAATGTAAAAAAAAAAAAAATTGAATCGAATCAATTCGTGTTTGAGGTATCCGGCCAATCACAATGCACTGGATAGCTGGCCAATCAGAGCACACCTCGCTTTTCAGACCGATGAGCTTTGTAAAAATCGACGCGTTTCAG
>NW_015544232.1:530246-535693 GCF_001515605.1 Sinocyclocheilus anshuiensis
CTGTTCTGACCCACAGACTGTAAGTACGTTTTCATATTTAAAGGATTTGTTACTGATGATTCAAACGCAAGTTTTGAGCAGTGTAGAGTAGCGCTTGTTGTTTGTCATTTCTCCGATCACAAATGCAGATATGGTTTTGTTTACGCGGCGTGATGCAACGCATCGCGTAAAAAGACAGTATAGGTCATTATAATCAGTAATTATGTCCCCACTGGATGCAACAAATGCCACGTTTGTAATGGGTTTTATTGGTTTTGTCTGGTCGTGCCGGGAGACGGCATCACAGTATGGTAAGGGGCGTAACATTTCCGTCACACGTTTGAGGTATCCGGCCAATAACAACGCACTGGATAGCTGGCCAATGTAAAAAAAAAAAAAATTGAATCGAATCAATTCGTGTTTGAGGTATCCGGCCAATCACAATGCACTGGATAGCTGGCCAATCAGAGCACACCTCGCTTTTCAGACCGATGAGCTTTGTAAAAATCGACGCGTTTCAGAAAGACGGGGCATAGAGGAGAAACAATAATGTACAGTATGTGGAAAATAATATGTTTTTTGAAACTTAAAACGCATAAACACATTTCATTACACCAAATGCACCAAATAATGTTATTTTTAGCAACATAATATGACCCCTTTAATTTGCAGTTGTTTTTTCTATTTCCATGTGTTTTTTCATTTGCAGCACATTGAGCTCTCTCGGTCACCGTCCATCCAGTTATTGCTGTAACTGAATAAGAAGAAGATAGAAATGTTTTGAATGATGAAACATGAAGACACTCAACTGCGACAATATATAGTTTATTTGTGTTCTTCAAGCCATCTTAGGTATTTTCATAATAAAGTATATTTATAATCCATTGCTAATTGACATAGCCTTTATTACAGTTTAGAATATATTTTCTGCCTCATTCTTTAATAAGAAGCCATATCAGATCACAGAAGGACGCTATTTACAACATTAGATTTATGTTGTGGAGTAAAAACCTGTTCTCTCTTGTTGTATAACAGGTTTAGAAATGCTTCTCATTGGAAGTCATTACAAAAGAAGATGTTTGGCGTGTTCCTTTTTCAAATGCATGTTATAAGCGGGGAGACTTTTCCTTATCTCAGCTTGTAGACTCATGGGCACACACAAATGGAGCCATTTTGCAATTCACAAACACTGAACAGTGAATGTAGTACCGAACAGTTCAATATTATATTGAGGATTGTGGCATTCCTAGTGTGAATGGGCCTTAACTCACTATATAGCCAAAAAGATGCAGTCATTAAACAGTTGTTCATATGGAAAACTGATTGTTGTTTTAAGTAGAGTTTGTTTTAGACTTTCTTCCTGAAGTCAAATGTTACCTTTGTTTTACTTCATGCTACTTTGCACTTCTTTGTTAACAAAGGTTTGTTTGTTTGCTTACATTTCCATTCCCATTTCTAAATATTCTTAAGAATGAAAAGTTATTTAAAAGGGTGTACTTGCATTATGCTCTTATATTATCATTATATAGTCAGTAGCATAAAATGGTCTTAAAATAAAAATAATACTGTTTATTTCTGGGGCAATATATTGCCCACCAAAAAGTAGTTATCGTGACAGGGCAGGCCTAGCACCACCATAGTAATTATTTTCAGGGATCAGCTGTTTTTTTGTCCTGCTTTTTTTTATTAAGTTTTTATTGCAATGACAGCCCACCCCCTTTGCACAGAGGGGTATCTGCACTGCTCTGTTTATTTGTTTGAATGTGGGAAAATTCCTGCTTTGTCCATGAGAGAAACCACCCCTCGTCCAGACTTTCCCATAGGTCCAGCTTCTGCCAGAAGCTCCTTTGGGTGGCTGGGTGTTCTAAAATTCAGTGCTTTATGTCCCATCAATATACCATAATAGATCAGTCGGTGATTTGTTATACTCTTCTTGCTAAAAGCTCTGTGAAAATAAACATACAGATATTCAAGGAGATGACTGAAAGAATTTTCAGTGCTGCATTACAGCAGTGTGGCTGAAAACAGCTATGTGGAACAAGGAACAAATAGGAACAAAGCAATGTTGATCATGTCACTGGCTTGAATTACTGAAGCATAAACAGCGATTTGCGACATTTTGTGATAAAGAATGTCTTACTGAGTCCTTACTAAATATCACTGATCACAGAATAGGAAATAGAATTCTAACACGGTTACTTACATGTTACAGCATTACTGCCTGGTGCATATCTTTCTGTAAAATTGAATTGTGACTGTTTACCAAAGAATCCAGAGTGAAATGTACTGAACAAACACATTTGTTAAACTGAACAAATAATGCTCTTCTGAGTAGGGCTGTGATGAGATCTTGTGCTATGAGATCTTGCAATATAAAAACATGCAATATTTCAGGTTTGAGGTGACAAGCTGACTTGCAATGTCAGGGTCATTGATGAAGAAGTAGGCCTTGATCTGATCTGTGTCTGTGCAGGCAGTTATGTGCTGATGTATTTGTCTTTGCTACATAATAAAAACCAGTAAGTAGAAAATGATTTGGTTTCCATAAAAGCTGCTTTTGGATTACCAAGAAAGTTCAGTATGTTTTTGTTTGTTTGTTTTCAAATCCATATCATTATTGATTAAAATGAGGCATGGATATTGTTAATCCAACACTAATGTCCACTAGGGGTGTAACGATACATGTATTCGTACCGAAAATTTTTGGTATGGGTCGGTACAGAACAAATACAGCGTTGGTTTAACCACTGCATAAGCGTAACTTCATTGGAAACTTCCAGATTTATATATTGTTACTTTTGATAAGAAACAAAGTCTCATCTTTCAAATTCTGTCCATTTAACATGGGTCAGTTGTAACACTTCCAATTTCTCCAATCAGGGACAAGTTACATATCACCTGATTCACTTCACTCATGCTTAGTGTAGTCCTTATTCCACATGTAATGAAGAAGATCCCTGGGGCAGACAGCAGATTTTAGAGGGGAAAAACTAATTTTGATGTAAGACAGTAACCTTTTTTACTTTATTTATTTCTGTGATGACAATGCCTGCTTTGTAGTTAAACTCATCAAAGTTAAATTATGTTTTTTGTGTGTCTGTGTAGATATTTTTAATGCAAGTTATTAGTGCTAATGTTTTGCTATAAGGTGAGCTAGTTCATGGCTACAAGACTCTGGGGTTGGTTGTAACATCAATTAAACATTTTGCAACCCACCCCAAGCAAATTTTAGTTGTATTAGTAGGCCTATGTTTTCTTTGAATTTCAGTATATTCAATTATTACTGACAGTAACAAACATGCTCACACACAAACACAAACAATGTTCAAGTGTTCAACTTCACTTTTATTATGGCCAATTAATATTACTGACAGAAACACACACACAAACACACACACACACACACACATACACACACACACACACACACACACACACAAATTATGTTGAAGTCAGTGTTGAATAAAAATCAATTTTTTGTCATAATAATCTTTATTTCACAATGTTACATCTCACCCCAGGGTATTTTACAACTAACCAGGACTATGGGGTGAACTGTAACATTTCACTCCTCGTGTTTGAAACTAAACCATGAATTTTCTGTTTGTGCTGCAAATATAACAGCTGCATCATTGCAGACACTCGTAACTAGTTTGTATCACATTTTAAATGCACAGGCTTAAAAGAACTCCAGATGGAAATGTAAAAACTGTTACAACCATATTAGACTAGGCTATATACTCATTATATTTTACTTTACCTGTTAGTGATGAAGACAGCCACTGTGTAAATGATTATATTTCATTACATTTACATTTACATTTAGTCATTTAGCAGACGCTTTTATCCAAAGCGACTTACAAGTGAGGACAATGGAAGCAATCAAAATCAACAAAAGAGCAATGATATACAAGTGCTATAACAAGTCTCAGTTAGCTTAATGCAGTAAACGCAGCAAGGGTTTTTAAAATAATATAATAAAAAAAAGAAAACCGATAGAATAGAAAAAGAATAGAGCAAGCTAGTGTTAGAGGTCTTTTTTGCTGTTGTTAATTGTGCAATAAATGAAAAGAAAACAGATAGAATACAAAAAGATTAGAAAGCAAGTGTTAGTTTTTTTGTTTTGTTTTGTTTATTTTATTTTTGTTTATTTGTTTATTTCACCAACAAATAGAATTGTTATAATTTAGAAGTTAATTAAAAAACTTTATTATGTGCAATTTACATGTCTGCATAATTTATTTATTTATTTTTTTTAATTTGAATGTTGATTATTATATAAAAATAAATAGTAAATGAATTTAAGTTTGGCTCTGTTGTTAATTGTAACCTTATAGTAATGTAAAAGGGCTCCCTGTAGTTTATATATATTATATATGAACCTATATATTGAATTTATAAATGTGTATGTATATGTATATATATATATATATATATATATATGGATAAAAGCATCTGCTAAATGACTAAATAAATAAATAAATAAATAACCAAATAAAAAATAAATAAAAATTATAAAATCAATTTAGAACATTTGGGGAATTTCTAAGCAGTATTAGTTTCACCATCTATCTCGGCTCAGAGGGCAGGTTATTGACTTCAAGTTGTTGTTTAATTTCTAGAGAACTGGGTATTAACCACATCAATCTTGAAATCTTATCTTTTTGGAATCTGCACAGTAGATTAAAGAGTTAAACTGAACAAAAAAGAAAGTAACAAGCTCATTGGTTGCTCAGTTGTATATCTTTGCTTTCATTTTTTGATTTGGTGTTTTTGGGATTTTCCGTTTTGGCACAACTATGCCACGATAAATATGTATGATTGTGACTTAGTTACCTGTTCACTATTACAGACTAGGTGAGTAATTTACTAAGTCATTATCTATTCTAATACACACACACACACACACACACACACACACACACATATATTAAACTTACACTCCTTGGGACTAAACTGGCCCGCTTTCTAGTATATAAAAGTATACTATTAAGTATATTTTAAGTATAACAGTAGTAAACTTTGAGTACACAACTAGTTTACATATATGTTTTTAGTTTGTACTGCAACTATACTAAAAGTGAACTCATAGGTATATTGATAGTTTAATTAAATACTTGTAGCATTTTTAGTACACTTTGAAGTGTAGTTTCAGTAAACTACTAGTTTAGTAGTTTTATACTGCAAGTATGCTCGTAAGTTTTCTTTAAGTGAACTTTACATCATACTTTTAAGTATAATAATATGTCCCTATTTAGGTATTCATTTGTAAATATTTTGTTATATGAATAGGCTATCTGAACATACAAACGTCAAAAGAAAGAACAGGGTATCTGCTTGTAAACAAAAACATTTTATTCTAGCTTCATGCATTCCTTTTTGTAAACATTTGAATGTGGGTAAGTGTCATAAATAAATAAAAAATAAATAAATAAATAAACAACATTTTGAACAAAACGCTGAAAAAA
>NW_015544232.1:535808-539476 GCF_001515605.1 Sinocyclocheilus anshuiensis
TTGACAGTTATTATTACCTCTTCATTGGTCGACATTTTATTCCATAATGTTACACAGTTTTGATGCTGTTTCATGTCTGATCGAGTTACATTACATGTGGAAGCATCAGTTGTTTCTGTTTCTTCTTGACTTATTTTTGTACAGAAGATGTGTAATAGCGCCCTCTACTGTATAACAATGAAAACATGGATTCCTGGAGCACAAGTAGCTATAGCTCAAATATATTTAGACTTTTTCTAAGTATAAGTCAAGTATACTTGAATGTCATTTTTAGAATATTTCTGAGAAGTACATAAAGCACATTTCTGAGAAGTGAATAAAAAGTAGACTGAAAGTATACTTTCCTATTTTTAGTTTAAAAGAAGTAAACTAATAGCACACTTGAATAAACTTCTTTTTCGTAAGGGAAGTCAAGTCAAGTCAAGTCAAGTCACCTTTATATGTATAGCGCTGTATACAATACTGGTTGTTTCAAAGCAGCTTTACATGTTGCCGCATGACGCCAGTGGCTGGCAGTCAGCTCACTAATGGACGTTCCCGCTAGTGGTTGCCTAGGAATGTTTATGCATGACATTCAAAGATGTTACTCCATGTTGTAGACAACAAATCAGTTTTCTGCCGCTACAAACAAACATTTTGGAAAGAAAAGACTTAATTATGAAAACACAATTCTCTATAAGTACTTGTACTACAAGTTATTGTTTGATATCTTTGAAGCTTGCAGTGGTTGAGGACATGCCTGGCTTAATGGGTCCGGAGCTTCCCTGACTGCTGTTTACTTATCTTTTAGGATGAATATTTGTTATCTGCATCCAGGAAGTGCTGAATTACACAAAGTCCTGGGGCAGAAATTGTACAGAAATGATCTCCTAGCTTGTGTCGTAGTGACTAGGCTATGCGTCTTTCCATTTGTTAGGTAGTGTGTAGTAAACATCGACTTAGGCTCATTGGAAAAACATGCCTCTACTTACAGTTTTGCCAAAAAAATGCCTGCAGTTTCTAGGTGAAATGACACTGCATACAGTAGAACAGTAGAACATTTATTTATTTCTTTTCAGAGCCATTGAGAGAGAGAGTTGCACCACCAGAAGTTCAAAATGGTTGATCATCACGTGATTCACATAGACTTCAGATAGTTCCAGGAACTTCATAGCAGGCAATTGGAATACATAGAGTTAGACAGAACTGCGATTTTTGGTAATTAGTAAACAATAAATGCATTTATTTACAATATTTATAAAATACATCGACATGTACAGTATATGTGGTATATATGTAGTTATATCAGTGTTGTTTTTATGAGATAAAATCCGCTAACATTTGAGGATTAATGTGGTCAACTGGTTGCCTGCCTTGTTAACATATTTTAGACTAAAGTTACCATGGTTAAAGACAGTGTTTGCTGTTGTTTTGAAATATATATATTTTTATGTTCTTAAAACTTGTGCAAACACTTCAATTATATTGATATTGATAAAAACATCAGTCGACTTTCGCGTTGGTCTGAACGAAAAAAGCAGACAGGCTGATAGAAAATGCAGGCATTATAGGAAAGATGAAATGAAAATGACATCAAAGAAATAGTAATACAAAAACACCTGTGCTGCTTTTTGATTTTGAAACGTGCAGTGCTCATGTGTATTCAACAAAGTCAAAGCCTTTTGGAAAATCTATTTTTGGTGGTCAGTTTTTATATTGTGGCGGGCCGCCACAAATAAACCAATGTATGGGAAACACTGTATTCATATTATATTCAAATTGTAATATAATCCTATATTTTATGTATGTTGACTTTTTATACACTTATTTACAGCAACAGATTTATACATTTATAATAAATTGAAAAGCATCTTGGCCTTGTATAGTTTCCACCATGGTTTGCTGTGCTGCATGGGAATGCTACAGTTAATTACAGAAAGGAGTATGAATGTATGTTTTTTTCTACTGACATGGAGAGGAGACAAAAAATGATGCATCAAGTTTTATTCAATTCACATTTATTTGTATAGCATATTTTATTATACACATTGTTTTAAAGTAGCTTTACAGAAAATAAATGTCTCTACATTACAAATAAGAGTTCTGTTATAAGGTGTAACTGTGTCAAAGTAATGTTCATATGGCAGAAGTTTTCTAAGATTAGGCTCTACAAATCATGTAGTTAGTTAACATCATGTACTCAGCAGATAAAAAAATTGGCAGTTTTGTATGTTTATTCAGAGTTGACGCCATCTGAAGTCCTCTTAAGGGTTAGCGTCATCTCTTCACAGGTGTTAAGACATCTGAAGTCCTCTCAAGGGTTGGCGTCATATCTTCACAGGTGTTGGGAGTGGGACATCTGAAGTCTTTGTAAAAGGCTGGATAGAGTCAGCAAGAGTAATCTAAATATAGCTATAAACTGATAAAAAAGATTTTGTGGTGAAGTAAATACGGAAAAACAATTGTTATTTCTACATTAAATAATTTAGTTCAGGCAAGAATTAAAAAAAGAGAGTAAATTCTATATTAGTACTCAATTTAAGCATGCAGAAATTAAAGTTTTAACTTGCAAGTAGGGATGTAACGATTAACCGTGAGCCGGTTGAAAATCGATTAAAAAATGTGACGATTCAAATCAGTTGAGATGCTAAACAAATCGCGATTCAATTAGGGGTAGGAGTTTATGTCTGAGGGGAACTTACTGTCTTTAGAAAAGTTTAGATGGTATTTTTTCTTTTCATCTTGCCTCTGTATAATGCATATTAAAGTTTGTTTACAGCGGAAACCAAGGAAATGCTTTAAGCGCCACCTGCTGGCAGAGAGTGAATCTGCATCTCATTCAGCTCGTCTGCTGTTTCTGTTTCATGCAGATATTTTTTATGTATAGTTTCACAAAACTAATAAAAGTCAAACCATTCTGTTTTTGCTTCAAATGTCGAAATTATACAATCTAATTTAGATAAAAAACTGCTCATGTTGCATGTATGCAGCATCTTTGTTTGGATCATGATTCAAATGCAGTGGTTGCCTGTAATTTTAAATGGAAAGAGCACAGACAAAGCCTTATTTTGTTTATATAAAGAGATTTATTTTATTTGTGTTACTTATTTATTTGATTTGGGGCTTGTTTTAAAATTTCAATTTAGTTTTGTTATTATATTTAAATTTTGTCATTTAGCAGATGCTTTTATCCAAAGCAATTTACAAACGAGGACAATAGAAGCAATCAAAACCAAGAAAAGAGCAATAATATGCAAGTGCTATATTAGTATATTATTATTGTGTTATATTTCAATTTCACAAAGAAACATGCAGCATTTTGTCCAAGCAATAATAAAAGGACACATTTAATTTATAATTTGTCTTAAATCTAATTTTCCCTACTCGTAAGTATATTTTACTCTGAATTGTTTGTTATGTTTACAAAGATTTTTTAAGTAAATATCAAAGTTATGATTAGAGCCCGACCGATATGGGTTTTTTGGGGCCGATACCGATACCGATATTAGGGAGTAAAAAAACAGGCCGCTACCGATACCGATATATCGGCCGATATTCTTTGTGTATATTAGGGCTGGACAATAATTCAATATCAATATGTATCGCGATATTATTTTTTTCAATAACGGTGATATGATTTTTAAACACATTTCCGATATTTCGATATACATTACCAGTTTCCCATACAT
>NW_015544232.1:539658-542863 GCF_001515605.1 Sinocyclocheilus anshuiensis
CTCGCAAACGCGCCGGCGGATCTCCACCAAATTCGGGGGATCCCTTCAGCTCGAGGAGCCCTCTCGAACGCCACCCTACGCGCGTCGGTAGCCCCCTGGGATCGCTAGATCGGTCGGCGCCGGACCGCGAATTGAACCACCCGTAACTCCCGAACCCCGAGGGCTATCCACGCGGGGGGGGTCTCATTTGCCGTACACTCGATTCGCGTTCGAGAGGGTTCCTCGAGCTGAAGGGATCCCCCGAATTTGGTGCGGATTCGCCGCGCCGTTACGGAGATATGGCCGTTCAAAATTTCAATGGTTTTCCATTGACTTAAGCTTTAAAGCGTTTCATCCAGGTCGCCAGTAGCAAACAATGGAGCACGCTCTGCTGGACAAACTAAGTAATTACACCATTTCAAGCATTTTATCTGCATTATATGTTCTGTAAAAAAAATGTTCTTATCGGCGGCATATTCGCCGATACCGATATATCGGCGACAGGCTCATATCGGCCGATAATATCGGCAAAACGATATATCTATCGGGCTCTAGTTATGATCCCGTTGTTCCCATCATGCACTGGGGCATTAATAATTAATAAGGTTAAATTTTTCACTGTTTTCTAGTTCTATTCACATTGTTTTATGGTTGCTTTTGTTGTTAGGTTTAGTAACTTGCTGTTTTGTGACATCTGGAGTTCATTTTCTACTCAAAATGACCCATTCAAACACTATTTACTGATTGTTACCATCATTGTGTATCATGTGCCAAGTATTGAGGTCTCTGTGTTCATTAGGTTGACTACATTGAGTCAACATATTACCTTAAAAAAATAAGGAGCTGGTGTACCAAGTCTTGAGGTCTCTGTGTTCATTTGGGTAATAACTATATTGAGTAGACATATTATCTTAAAAAGGGTAACAAGCCGTTTACTTGCTTACTTACATATTTTTAAGTGAACCACATGCTTTAATAGCATGTTTTTTTTCAGCGTTACATTGTTTGAGTAAAGTTTACAAACCATGACTGAATAAAATGTATGTATTACATATGTACTTCATTATGTATTTCAGAGTAAACCTCAAATAATTAAGTAGAACTCTAACTGGCCACGTTAAATGTACGTATTTCCTTTGCTAATTTGACATAACTTAGTTAAGTAGATTTTACTTAATTCCATACTTAAATTTTACTTAAAAAATTTGTGTGCAAAAACTTGCAAAAGAAAAATTAAGTAAATTGTACTTATTGTTTTTTTCAGTGTAGATTACAACAACAAAATGTGATGTAATCATACTTGGGAATGTGCACTTTTTCACAAAGACACAAATAACAGGGAAAGACTTGCACTGATTGTGAGGATGATGTTTCTTTACAGGGAGTCTTCAGGTGGTTCTTGTTCTGAAAGCAAGATAGAGAAGGAGAAACATGTCAGTCTTGTGGCATCATTGCTCCTCCACAACACAGTAGCTAAGAAGTATAAAATACAGTAGTTACAGGTTTACTGTGATTACGTCTATAAAACAATAGTGGTATATAATAAATTTTTGGTAATTACTAAGTTTCACTATTTAGACTAGTATGATTCTGAAATGAAAACTGCTCGCCTATTTTACATTTTTTCATTCTCACTTACAGTAAGTCCATCAGCATCCTTTGCAATCAATCCAGTTCTAATATTTAACTCCCCACCAGCAAAAATCACATTTAAAACCTTTAATTACACAACGATGGATGAAACTACATGAAGAAAATTAATAACATCCTCTAAATCTACTAATTTAGTGGTTAATAATCTAAAAATAATCTGCTTTAATGCACAAGGTAATTTGATTAGCTGTGCTGATAATATACAATTTTATTCTATAAATGTCTTACCTTTTAAAAGTTCATCACAGTGGTCTCTTCTGCTGCACCTCTACGGCGCTGATAGTATTTGGTGCTAACTTCCGTTAACTATTGAGAGTCTCAACGATCCGCCATTGCTGTAAAAGAAAAGGAAAAAAAAAAGAAAACTGGTCCATTGGAGTGAATGGAGTTGACACAACTCTCTCTCTCTCAACAGCTGTTTCTTTTCATACAAATTAAGTTTACAGGAATTTTTTATGTAATTTAAAATGTAATTTAAATGGCATGCTGTTAGCAATTACATTTTTGTTTTGTTCTACAGTGATGCTGTTTTCTTATGAATTAGTATTGCATTACATAGAGCTCAAATAAAGCCATGATTTTATGAACCTTACTTGACGATGTCCTAAATATTTGCATAATTCAATGGGAGCTGCTTAGTTAATTAAGTTGATTTACAGTATCTATTTTTTCAAAGCAGTTTTACAAATAGTGCCTTGCAAACCTCCAGTGAATAGGCCTAAGTTGACACAATACATTGATTTAGTCACTTGTTTTCCAGTAAGTGTGACACAATCATTTGCTGACTTTTATATTTAAATTGCTGTTTTGACAGATAATTAGAAAATTGTAGTATTAACAGTCAGTGTTGGGGAAAGTTACTTTTAAAAGTAATGCATTACAATATTGCGTTACTTTCTAAAAAAGTAACTAATTACGTTACTTAGTAACTTTTCATCGAAAATAATGCATTACGTTACTTTTGCGTTACTTTTTAAATCTGGGCTGGGCTTGCTTGTTTGCTTTTAATATAAAAAGTTCTATTTTTGGCAAATGTAAAAGCCCTTTCATACCAAAAGCCTCAGGCTGAAGGAAATGTAAATTCACGTCTGTACAGTATACACAGAAGAAGAAAGTTCAACACTCTTCAGCAATAAAAAAAGAAGAAGAAATTTTAGTTTATCTTGTGTAATTTTTACTTATTAGTATGTTTGAATTGGATCACCGAAGGTCAGCAGCAAATTGGTTAATAAAATGGCATTAAATACATAAAGGATATTTGTATCAACATATTTAATTATTGCAGCTTAGAGTCATATTCTGAGTTGCTTTTAACTGTTTTTATTAATTTTGAGGAAAACTAAATCTGATTTTTTTTTTTGTTAGTGAGTGAGATGAAATTAATGCATGTTCACATTTATTCTAGAACTAAAGTAACATCTTGCTCTCGATTTCTCTCAACAAGGGGACAGGAGAGCTTTCAATCAATAAATGGGGAAAAAAAGTAACTGGCATTACTTATTTAAAGAAGTAACTCAGATATTTTCTTGTAAATTAAAAAGTAATGCGTTACTTTACTAGTTACTTGAAAAAA
>NW_015544232.1:543632-544152 GCF_001515605.1 Sinocyclocheilus anshuiensis
TGATTTAGTTTTAATAATAAAACAAAAATTTATATTTTTGGCAGCTGTAAAGGCCCTTTCACATATTTCAAAGTGAAATTAATAATCCTCACGCTGAAAGAAATGCCTCTGCACTCACTCCTGAGTGATTTCTCTCAACACGAGGACAAGAGAGCTGTCGGTGAATAAATGGGAACTTAGATATTTTCTTGTAAATATAAAAGTAATGCGTTACTTTAATAGTTACTTGAAACAAGTAATCTGATTACGTAACTCACGTTACTTGTAATGCGTTACCCCCAACACTGTTAACAGTTACTTAACAAGTAAATGCTCACCAGGGTTGTATTAAAAATGGGTAGTTTAGATAAACTGCAAATGGCAACAGGAATGGAATTCAATTCTGTTCGAAATTCTTGCCCTTATGTATATTGAAGTTTGATAACAGTATACACAGTGGGTTTAGAAAATAATCACCCCACTTTAAAATAATCACATTTTGTTGCTTTGCAGCCTGAAATGAAGACAGACACAGTTTTTG
>NW_015544232.1:544724-545271 GCF_001515605.1 Sinocyclocheilus anshuiensis
AAAGATATAACACCAACATGTCAGAAAAAAAAAAAAAAAAAGTAAAAAAACTGAATCAGTTGGACAAAAGATCACCATTTTGTTGAACCAGCTTTTGCTTTAATTACAGTCATTAGTCTGTTGGGATATGTCTTTACTAACTTTGCACATCTAGACTTTACAATATTGGCCCGCTCTTCTTTGCTGAACTGCTCAAGTTCTGTTAAATTTGATGGTGACCGTTTGTGGACTGCAGTCTTAAACTCATATCACAGATTTCAATGGGGTTTGAGTCTAGGCTCTGACTGGGCCATGCAAGGACATTCACCTTTTTCTCCTTCAACCACTGTGTGCTCAGTTTTGCTGTGTGCTTTGGGTCATTATCATGTTGGAAAGTAAACCTTCTTCCCATTGACAACTTTCTGGCAGAGGGCAGCAGATTCTCCTCATGAATTTGACGGTATTTTGCACCATCCATTTCTCCTTCTATCCTTACAAGTGCTCCCGTCTCTGCTGCAGAGAAACACCCCAGAACAGGATATCACTACCTCCATGCTTTACTGCAGGA
>NW_015544232.1:545311-546174 GCF_001515605.1 Sinocyclocheilus anshuiensis
AAAAAAAAAAAAAAAAAAGTAAAAAAACTGAATCAGTTGGACAAAAGATCACCATTTTGTTGAACCAGCTTTTGCTTTAATTACAGTCATTAGTCTGTTGGGATATGTCTTTACTAACTTTGCACATCTAGACTTTACAATATTGGCCCGCTCTTCTTTGCTGAACTGCTCAAGTTCTGTTAAATTTGATGGTGACCGTTTGTGGACTGCAGTCTTAAACTCATATCACAGATTTCAATGGGGTTTGAGTCTAGGCTCTGACTGGGCCATGCAAGGACATTCACCTTTTTCTCCTTCAACCACTGTGTGGTCAATTTTGCTGTGCGCTTTGGTTTATTGTCATATTGGAAGGTAAACCTTTTTCCCATTGACAACTTTCTGGCAGAGGGCAGCGGATTTTCCTCAATAATTTGATGGAATTTTGCCCCATCCATTTTTCCTTCTATCCTGACAAGTGCGCCAGTCCCTGCTGCAAACACCCCCATTACAGGATATTACCACCTCCATTCTTTACTGGAGAAATGGTGTTATTTGGATGGTGAGCTGTGTTGGATTTCCACCAGACATATTCAATTCAATTCAGGTTTATTGGTATAGCGCTTTTCACGATACAATTCGTTGCAAAGCAACTTTACAGCAAATTAAGTTTCTACAATATTTAGTGGTAGCTTATCAGTGGTGACTGTCAGTTAATGTACATATGGCAGAAATGTACGGAAAAATCAATTAAAGACGTAATAAAAACACACGATGAACACTATTAACAGCAATTATTATATGATGCAATCAAACTTATAGCAAAATTTGGTAGTTCTGTATGTTGTTTCAGGGTTGGCATCATCTGAGGTCCTCTGAGGGGTTGG
>NW_015544232.1:546314-546734 GCF_001515605.1 Sinocyclocheilus anshuiensis
GTCTAGAGGTCATGAATACATGAACTAGCTTTTCGGCATCAGAAACAGGTAACATGTTTCGTAACTTAATGTTTCTAAGATGGAAGAATGTTGTTTTTTGTAACATGGGAAACATGATTTTCAAAAGACAAGTTGCTATCTAATATAACACCCAGATTTTTGACTGTAGAGGAAGTAACAGTACAACCATCTAGATGTTAATTGTAATATAAGAGATTCTGTGTACGGTTTTTTGGTCCAATAAGTAATCTCTCTGTCTTATCCGAATTTAATAGGAGAAAATTATTGGTCATCCAATCTTTTACATTTTTAACACTGTTAGCTTAGATAATTTAGAAGTTTCATCAGGTCTTGTTGAGATATATAGTTGAGTATCATCAGCATAACAGTGGAAACTAATCCCGTATTTTCTAATAATAT
>NW_015544232.1:548472-549440 GCF_001515605.1 Sinocyclocheilus anshuiensis
AGAGGTCATGAATGCATGAACTAGCTTTTCTGCATCAGAAAAGTAATGTTTCTAAGGTGGAAGAAGGCTGTTTTTGTAACGTGAAATATGATTTTCAAAGTTGCTGTCTAATAAAACACTTTTTTGACTGTTGAGGAAGAAGTGACAGTACATCCTTCTAGAAGCAAATTGTATTCTAAGAGATTCTGTGTACAGGTTTTTGGTTCAATAATATCTAAAATGTTCTTCTATAATTTAATAGAAGAAAAATTCTGGTCATCTGATCTTTTACATCTTCAACAGTCTGTTAGCTTAGGTAATTTAGAAATTTCATCTGGTCTTGATGAAATATATAGCTGAGTATCAATAGCATAGCTAAACTAATAAACTAATCCTGTATTTTCTAATAATATTACCAAGGGGCAGCATGTATGTATATTTAAAACAGTAGAGGGCCCAAGACAGATCATTGTGGCACTCCATACCTTTCTGGCATTAGCTTAGATGATTCCTCATTTAAATAAGCAAAGAGGTAACGGTCAGACAGGCAGGATTTAAACCAATTTAATGACTGCCCCTGAATACTAGTATAATTTTGTAGTCAATCTATGAGTATGTTGTGGTCTACAGTATCGAACGCAGCACTAAGATCAAGTAAAACTAGTAATGAGATGCAGCCTTGGTCTGATGCAAGAAGCAAGTCATTTGTCATTTTAACAAGTGCAGTTTCTGTGTTATTGTGGGGCCTGAAACCTGACTGAAATTCTTCATAGAGATAATTTTTTTGGAGGAAGGAGCACAATTGAGCAGACACAACTTGTTCTAAAATTTTAGACATAAGCGGAATATAAACTTAACGTCAGAACCAGATCAATCGGTGATTGTCGTAAGATGCTGTCTTTACTGTTGCTAAATTGCAGGACATGTTTGATAATAAAACGTTGAAAGCACAATCCGCACAAGAGACGCTGTTCCTCAGGCTGAAATGT
>NW_015544232.1:549512-549774 GCF_001515605.1 Sinocyclocheilus anshuiensis
TCTCCAAGCCGGCCATTTGGAGAGTATTTACTTAAACACAGTTTATGTCTTAAGTGGAGGAGAACAGTTGGGAGAAAATCCTATGTGTGTCAATATATTGTCTTAAAGTGACAGACTGTCGCTTGGGCCATCAAAATGCAAAACTGCTCTTAATCTGAATAACGTTATAGCTTTAATAAGCATTAATCTATCAATACATACAATGAAAACTATGCAGTGTTCATTTACATTTGATTACTTTTAGATTTATTTTGTAGGCTAT
>NW_015544232.1:551153-561113 GCF_001515605.1 Sinocyclocheilus anshuiensis
GCACCGTCTCGATCAGGCTCCTGAAGTCCCTCTTCAGTGTCTCCATCTGCCGCAGCTTGTTGTCGTTAACCCCCGCGTGAAGCACGACCGCTCCGGGGCTCTCGTCACCCTTCAGGATCACGGGTATTTGCGCAGAAACATCGAGAACACGAGCAACAGGGAAACAGTGGGTGTGCACTTTACCTTCAGCTATCGTAGCACGGACGTGCCGGACAATGGAGTCTCCGACGATCACAGCGTCGCATTCCGTCTCGCGGAGGGGAGTGAAGCGGTTCTAGGTGGAGATCTCAAAGACCGGAGGGGGAGAGGTCATCGCCCGGGGCCTGACTCGCGTCTTCCGCTGCGGGTGCACCCAGGGTCCGTGGTGTCCCGGCGCTGGAGTGAAGGACATCTGGGAAGATCGCGTCCTGGGTGCACCGGGCCTGTGCAGAGAAACACACGGAGTAGAGGTGGTGGGAGAGTTAGCAGCGCGTTGTATACTTACCCCGGACTTGTGATCATCAGCACGGGATGTTTCCAGCGTGGCTTTCCACTCTATCAGCTGGGCCTGCCTCTCCACCAGGTCGCGGATCTGCTTTTCCACGGCCTCCAGCTCGACCTGCACCGAATGCAGCTCGAACGTGTCCGCACCTGCACTCAAAGGTAGACACACATCCGCCATTAAAGCAAGTAACAGTGAGTACAACAATGGAAATGTGTGTGAATAGAGTATTAGCAATGTAAGCGATATTAGCGACAACCACACTGGTGATGCTAACGGGCTATATGCTAATAGCGGACTCGGGAAATCAAAATAGAACTAGTTATAAGAAGGCACTCTGATTGTTTTTGTTGTAGAATACGATAGGGGATATATTCACACGTTATAGAAACGAAAATGATGTAATAGACGATAAAGAATTAACTTGACGGAGCTCAAACTCAAAACACACGGCAGCAACAAACAGGAAGTGACATGATTCATCGATCTGACTTCTCCTACTTTCAGAAGTCTACTGCATTCAGTGGAGGTGTCCGTCTTGACACATATCATTTGTTGTTGAGGCCAGATAATTAAATTTTAGTCTCATCTGACCATAACTCCATTTTCCATGTGGCCTCAGAATCTTCAAGGTGCATTTTGGCAAAGCTCAGTTGTGACTGCATGTGGCCTTTCTTGAGGATTGGCTTTTTTCTTGCAACCCTTCTATACAAGCCACATTTGTGGAGAATTTGTGATATTATTGTCACATGCACACAATGACCATTCAATTACTACTTCCAATGTGAGAGGACGCTGGTGCAATGTGGTTGCCGCTTCTCCATCAGTGCGTTAAAATTGATTGTTTTTTGTTTTAATGTGTTTTTGACGCTTGGATTTTTACCTATTCGTCTTTTGGCATTTACCTGCTGCTAATATTTGGCTTTTACTTGCTTTTATTCTGGTTTTATTTGGAGTTTACTGCAAGATTTACTTTGATCACCCGGACTTCATCATGCTAAAATACTCTGTTTCGTTAACTTTTTCAGTATGATTGTTCTGTGCCTCCTGCTACATGTGTCTTGGATACGCTGTGCTTGCTAATACAGTGAACTTTATGGACACTCTAGAATGTTTTAATCTCACTCGGCATGTTAACTTTCCAACGCATAAACACGGTCACACACTGGAATGTACTGATGTATGTATAAGTGACCACAAGCTCCTCAAGTTCAATTTGATTCCTCCTTCCTTGCAGACTGTGAAAGAGCGTGTTATCTGTTTTAGGAAAATTAGTGATATTGATCTTGACCATCTTAGTCTTACTTTTGGTGACTTAGCGGTTGTGGCCTCTGTTGACCAACATAATGCTGCTTTTGCATCTATTCTGGATGAGATTGCCTCTCTGAAAAAACGTGTTGTTTCTTTCAAGAGATCATCTCCATGGTATACATCTGAGCTACGTTGTATGAAAGCTAAAGGCAGGCAGTTAGAGAGGAGACACAAAAAAACGGTCTAACAGTAAATAGTTTAATGTTTGATCAACATCAGATTGAATACCACAATTCTCTCAAAGCTGCAAAGATGGCATATTATTCTACAATTTTTAGCAGTGACATCTCTAATCCCAGAGTTCTGTTTAGAACAGTTAATAATCTTATTAAACCTCCTAGTAACATTAACTGTTCCACGACTGAGCAGTGTAAAGAGTTTCTCAATTACTTTTCATGTAAAATTGAGTATATCTATAATTCCATTGCCGGTGATTATGCTTCTGAATTTGTTGAGTTACATCCTCCAAATCTCTATGTTTTCTTAAGTTTCAATGTTGTAAGATTATGATTTTATTTCTAAACTTGTTTTGTCAATGAACTCAGCTACTTGTATACTGGATCCTTTCCCTACTACTGTATTGAAAAACTGTTATTGTATCCTACATCACCGCCATTGTCAATGTCTCACTTAGTGAAGGGATTGTTTCTCCTGCTTTAAAAATGGCAGCAGTTACACCGGTTCTAAAAAAGCCTGGGAGTGATATTGCTGAGATTTCCAATTATTGGCCAAGTTCTAATTTACCATTCCTAGCACATGTCCTTGAGCAGGTGGTCGTTAGCCAACTCCAAACTCATCTATACACGAATAGCCTACTAGAGACTTTTCAATCTGGGTTTAGGTCTGGACATAGCACGGAGACTGCTTTAGTTAGGGTCTTGAATGACCTTCTTGTAGCTGATTCTGGGGCTTGTGGCATTTTGGTTCTGTTAGATCTTAGTGCTGCATTCGATATGATATGTCATAGCATATTACTGGACAGACTGCATAGATGGATTGGTCTACCTGGAACTGTTGAACTGGTTTAAATCTTATCTTTCAGAACGTTCTCAATTTGTTTACCTGGGTACTAATAGATCTCAGACTGTGACTTTGTGTCAGGGGGTCCCACAGGGGTCAGTTTTGGGACCTGTTTTATTTAGTATTTGCATGCTGCCTCTTGGGCAGATTGTTCAGAAGTATGGCTTGGGCTATCATTGTTATGCGGACGATACCCAGATTTATATTAGTACTCAGCCTGATTCCACTTCTTCCTCTTTAACTCTTTCTGCCTGTTTTCTGGAAATTAAGGCATGGATGAAACAACTTTCTAAAACTAAATTGTTCTAAAACTTAAATTTTATTAATTGGCACTCCATTAATGTTAATAAATTCAGTCATTTTAAACTTTCAGTTGACAATACCCATATATTTCCTTCTGCTCAGGTGTGTAATTTGGGTGTGATTTTTGATGCTCAGTTGACTTTTAATTCTCACTTCAAAAACATAACTAAAGTTGCTTTTTTCCATTTTTGTAACATTGCTTGCATTAGACCCTTTCTTTCTAGGCCTGATGCTGAGAGGCTTATTCATGCCTTTATCACATCACGGCTCGATTATTGCAATTCTCTCTCTTTTTTTTAACATTCTCTTTATTGTTTTACGTAAAGAGAGAGAATAAAACAAAACAAAACCGTACCTAGATCCAAATTACAACACTGCAGGAACATCACACCTTTAATAACAAAATGAAATTTGAATACCCTTTTCCTGTTTCTTTAAAAAAAAAACTTGTCACAAGTGTTTCAAAGTGGAAACAGCACCTTGTCACTTTCAAAATAGTCTATAAAGCATTCCCAAGTGTCATAGAACTTATAAGCTTTATCTTTTATAGAAAACCTAATTCTTTCTAATTGAAGGTATTGCATGACCTCTCTTATCCAAGTAAAATGGGTCAGGTTTTTTGTTGTTGTTTCCAATTAAGAAGAATAAGTCTTCGTGCAATAAGCATCACAAATATAATCACAGAATACTGACTCTTTGATATTGTAATGTTATCATCTTTAACCCCAAAAAGAGCTAATACTGGGTCTGAGTCCAGAGGTCTTCTTATAATATGTGATATTATTTTAAAAATTGTGGACCAGTAAGTAATGATTTTAGGACACTTCCAAAACATGTGCGCTAATGAGGCACCTGATTGTCCACATCTATCACAGGTTGAGTCCACAGATGGAAACATCTTGGAAAGTTTTCTTTACAAAGATGAAGTCTGTGCAATATCTTGAACTGTATAAGCACATATTGAGGAAGAGTGAACCAGTTTTTGTGCATCATCCCACTGGTCTTCTGTAATATTTATTCCCAGATCTTCCTGCCATGCTTCACGTAGATATTCCAGTGATACGTTACATTCAAGTTGTGAGAGTTTCTTCAAAATAACAGATATGCCGCCTTTAACAAATGGGTTATCCAAGAACAGTGAGTCTATTGGTGAGTTTTATTTTTGATAACGGTACGTATTTGCAAGTATCTGAAAAATTGGGACTTCGGCAGATTAAAACTCTGTTGTCATTGTTGAAATGAGGAAAAATATCCATATATGAACAAATCTTTGAGTAAACAAATTCCACTTTCAGACCAGTTACGAAATGATACATCTGATATGGATGGAGGAAATGAATGATTAGCAGTTAATGGAGCCTGAGTACAGCATGCATGCAATTTATAATGTTTTCTTATTTGAGACCATATCTTAAAAGAATGAGTTACTACATGGTTTATTATCTTAAATGAAGGAGGAGAAGATAGAGTTGAAAAAATTAGTCCTGGCCAAGAGGAGGGGGAGCATGATTGGTTTTCTGTCTCAGTCCAGTCAGCCAAAGGATCATAAAATGCATATGAAAGGGTATGTTACATGACCAATAATACAACTGGAAATTAGGTAGACCCATACCACCCATAGATTTAGGTCTCTGTAAATACGTCGTCTTAATTCTTGGAGTTTTATTATTCCAAATGAACTGAGATACGATCTTGTCAATTTTTTTTAAAGAATGCCTTATTAATAAAAAAAGGAATACACTGAAATAGAAATAAAAATGTAGGTAAAATATTCATTTTGATAATATTAATGTGATCTGCTAGGGAAATGAGTAAGTTATTCCATTTTTTTTTTAACTTTGCAAGGTCTGATCATATATCTTCAAAAAAAAATCTTTAAATAATGCAGAGAAGGTTTTAGTAATATTGACCCCTAAATATTTAAAGGAGTCTGAAACTTTAAAAGGGTGAGAGTAGGATGGTTGATGTGTGTTTGCATGGTTAATTGTAAATAATACACTTTTAGAAAGATTGATTTTATAACCTGAAATAACACCAAACTTCTCTAAAATTGACATAATAGCAGGTATCGATATTGAGGGGTCAGAGATACAGTATATAATAGTATGTCATCAGCATACAGAGTAGTGTTGTCAAAAGACCCGGTATTTCGGTACCAAGTCGGTACTAAAAAAATGAAAACGTTACGGTACCAGGTACCGAATACTGAAATTTTGGTACCGTGACAACACTAATACAGAGACACTTTATTTTCCTTCCCTCCTCTAGTTATCCCTCTGTAAGTATTGGAAGCACGTAAGGCGATGGCTAAGGGTTCTATGGCAAGCGTGAACAAAAGTGGGGAGAGAGGACATCCTTGTCTAGTGGAGCGACTAAGTGGGAAATAATTAGAAGTAGTACCATTTGTTTGCACTGAAGCTTGAGGCTTTGCATAGAGTAATTTAATCAAAGAAATAAATTTAGGGCCGAATCCAAACTTCGATAGGGTGGAGAAAAGATAATCCCACTCCACCCTATCGAAAGCTTTCTATCTAAAGAAATAAGTATCTCAGAGTGGTTATGATCAGAAACAGGGGAGTAAATAATATCAAACAATCTTCTAATATTAAAAAAAAGAAGTCTATCTTTAATAAATCCTGTCTGGTCTAAGGATATCACAGAGGGGAGAATATTTTCGAGGTGAGTAGCTAATATCTTAGCCAATATCTTATTGTCTACATCTAAAAGACTAATAGGTCTGTATGAATTTGGTTCTAATGGTTCTTTATTTGCTTTAAGTATTAAGGAAATGCTTGCTTGATAGAATGTTGGAGGTAAGCAACCATTCTCAAGAGATTCGCTAAAGACATCAAGTAACAAAGGTGCAATTTGGTCACAAAAGGTTTTATAAAACTCGGACGTAAAGCCGTCAGGGCCTGGAGCTTTAGAACACTGCATATTATGAATAGCTTGAGTCACTTCTTCAAGAGTTATGGGTTGTTCTAAGGAGTCTTTATTTTCTAAGGAAATTGATGGAATATATATATAATTTTCTATAAGTGAACAATTATTGGTAGACTCTGAGCAGTATCATTTTTTTAAAAATCTTTAAAGGTATCATTTATCTTTTGAAGGTCTTGGGTAGTTTGTCCCGAATCCATTCTAATCTCTGTGATCAACCGTGATGCAGATTCTTCTTTAATTTGCCGAGCAAGAATTTGGCCAGTTTTTTCTCCATGTTCATAAAAAGTAGTTTTAGCTCGTTTTAAAAAATTGATTGTTTCAGAAGCAGAAAGTGACTGAAACTCTGTTTCGAGAGAAATTATTTTCTTGTATAAATCTGGTGAAGGGCGGGTTGAGTATTCACAATCTACCGCTGATATTTTGTCTGTTAACCTTTTTTTTGTTCTCTTTTCCACCTGTCAATTGAGACACTATAAGAAATAATACAACCCCGGATAAATGCTTTAAATGCTTCCCAGAGGGTAGATTTTGAAATATCAGATGTGTTATTTGTATATAAATATGATTGTATATTGTTCCCATGGGATGGCTATGGAAGCCGATCTGATCCCTTCAGAGAACAGAGAAGTTCCGTTCCCTGTTCCAATGACTCCAGTTCCCTCATCACGGCCAGGAGTGCCATTTTCCCATTCCACGGACTCCAATTACCTCATCACGGCCAGGAGTGCCGTTCCTCAATCCAATGACTCCAGTTACCTTGTCACGACCAGGAGTGACATTCCCCGTTCCAATGACCCTAGTTCCCTCGAATGTCGTTCCCTGTTCCAATAACTCCAGTTCCCTCATCACGGCCAGGAGTGCCGTTCTCTGTTCCAATGACTCCAGTTCCCTCATCACGGCCAGGAGTGCTGTTCCCTGTTCCAATGACTCTAGTAGAGTCCAGTTCCAGTGTTAAGGCCGATTCCAAGTCCAGAGAGTCCAGCTCCTGTGTCACGGCCGAGGAAGCTGTTGAGATCCGGGCCTTCCAGACGTTCCTAAGCACCCGACCAGGGGGACGGCAGAGCGGGGGCGGAGTAGGGGGAGGGATGGAGGGATCAGGTCCGTGTGCTGGAGGGGGACCTGGGGACTGAGGCAGAGCCAGCGGGATGGGGACCCAGTGCAGAACCAGCAGCCACCACAGCGGTGTGTGTGGAGCTGCCGCCTTGGAATGGGCAATGGCGGGCTCCGCCGCTTCGGGAAGGCCAGAAGCGAGCCCCGCCACCTCAGAGGGAACATTAGCGGGCTCTGCCGCTTCGGGAAGGCCAGAAGCAAACCCCGCTGCCTCGGAGGGAACATCAGCGGGCTCCGCCGCTTCGGGAAGGCCTGACACAAGCTCTGCTGCCTCGGAGGAAACATCAGCGGGCTCCGCCACCACGGGAGCATTGTGAGCGGATACTGCCACCTCGGGGGAACTGTGAGCGGACACCGCCGCTTCTGGAGCTCTGTGTGCGGACACAGTCTCTTCTGGAGCTTTGTGAGTGGACACCGCCGCCTCGGGGGAATTGTGAGCGGACACCGCCACGTCTGGAGCTTTGTGAGCGGACACAGTCTCTTCTGGAGCTTTGTGAGCGGACACCGCCGCCTCGGGGGAACTGTGAGCGGACACTGCCGCCTCAGGGGAACTGTGTGCGGACGTGAGCGGACACCGCTGCCTCGGGGGAACTGTGAGAGGACACCGCCGCCTCGGGGAAACTGTGAGCGGACACCGCCACGTCTGGAGCTTTGTGAGCGGACACAGTCTCTTCTGGAGCTTTGCGAGCGGACACTGCCACCTTGGGGGAACTGTGAGCGGACACCACCGCTTCTGGAGCTTTGTGAGCGGACACGGTCTCTTCTGGAGCTTTGTGAGCGGACACCGCCACTTTGAGAGCTCCGCAAGCAGACCACGCCGCTCGCACCGACATCAGTGGAGGTAACTGCATGCTGCGTATCAGCCCGGGACGCTCCGGGAACGGGCGTGAGGTATTGGGTGCGGCAGACGAGGCCTCTGACGCCCTTTGGATTGCCGCTTTGGGAGAACTGTGAGCTGGCTCCGTAGCTAACTCCATCCTGAAGGGCTGAGCCGCTCAACTGCAGAGCCAGGTTAATGTAGTCCTCCAGCGCCTCCTCGGGGTGCCAGTATGGCATAAGGAATTTGAAGGGCTCGGCTAGGCCTCCCCAGAAAAAGACCATGAGGCAACTCTTCTCCATAGCCGACTGTCGAGATACTCCAACGAAGTCCCTGGCGTAATCCTCAATACTCTGGTCTCCCTGGCGGATGTTGAGGAACTTACCTGCTGGACCCATGTTTGCTGGCTGAATTCCGTCACAGTCTGGTAAGAGAGCACCGTGGAAAAAAACAGGGTCTGGGTCCAAGTGCAGGTGAAACAAGATTTAATAAACAAAAACAGACAAAGCAAAACAGAAACAGATCAAACAAGAGCTGAAAACCAACTCAACCAAGAACAGGACCAGGATACAAATACGGCAACAGAAAGTGCTTGCATCCATGTCCTACAAACAAGAATTTACAACTACAATGCAAATAATTCAGCCAGGCAGAGTGGTGAGTGAGAGGAGAATATATAGTCTGTGACAATGGGGAACAGCTGAGGGTGTAATGAGTGAACAGGTGTATGGAGTTTGGGGAATGGAGTCCGGGAGATGGCGATCTCTGGTGGTGAGAGGGAGAAACGCAGGGCCCGGACTCATGACACCCTTCATTTCGATCTCTTTACTTAATGTTCTGAATACTTTTGTAAATAATAGCCGACTGTAAATGCTCGACATGCCAATAAAGCTTTGATTTTGCTGACTGGAATTTTTGCTCGAATGCAGTTTAAATGTAACATATATTTCATTTTATTTCGTCTAATTAATAGACCATAATTATAAATACTATAGTGTTTTGTTGAGGAATTAAACATTCACGTAGTTTCATTTGTAAATGAAAACACAACACAATCATTTATCATCACACATTGGCATAAATACAATCATAAAGTCAAAACTTTATTGGCATAATTGTCAGGCGTTTATTTGCAAAATATATGGTAGGCTAGCAAATGCTAGCATAATTATACAAAACTTTAACTACGTAAAGCAATACACAAATTGAAAGGGGAAATAAGCATATATAACAATAAATATAAAAATATAGCCCTAATAAGTTAATGTAATAATAATAATATACAAATATTAAATTGAAAGTTTAATGTTAATAAAAATGTTTTATCCATTTTTGATAATCCCAGGTTGCTATGGTAACGCAGGTTTGTTTACGCATTAAACTCGTGGCTTTTAGTGGAAAAAAGAGTTTCAAACAGTCCTCATCTCTGCCGCAAAGCAGCACTGTCGCACACCTGCTAAATGCAGCTCAGTTGTGCAGCGTGAGAGAGATCGAAATGACGGAGACGTGCAAGTAAAAGTGCACAAAAGCAGAGCCTATTTCGTGCACAACAGTTGTGCAGCGCGAGAGAGATCGAAATGATGGAGACGTGCGAAGTGAAAGTGCAGAAAAGCAGTGTCTATTTCGTGCACAACTTGAACAAACTACAACAGGTAAAGCTGTCAGCTGTGTGGATATTGGCAATATCGTTAACAATTCTCGTTTATAATCATACTAATATGGCTTCTTCTTATTAAGATCTTAGTCTATGCTGTGATCTGTTAATGCGTGGACTTCATATTATTTGAAGCGCACTTTGTGCTTTGTTACTATTTAATAAACAAAGTATCCAGCTTTAAAATTATTCAAAATTCATAACGAAATTCAAACAATAAATAAAGTTTTGGCGCTCTTTAATGAGACAGGCGCGATCGCTTTAGCGCCTCAGTTAAAGCGGCAAGTGAACCATATGCGTAGCTTGATATTTGAGTTTGGG
>NW_015544232.1:561149-568833 GCF_001515605.1 Sinocyclocheilus anshuiensis
GTGAGGTTGTCATGGTAACCACATACATTGCCCACGAATTACAGCTGCGCTTCTATTTTGCCACACTAAACTTAGCAATAAACACGTTTAAAATGCACAATAAACATGTCTGTCAAAACGATCTCAAAGGAGGCTTTTATTAAGCAGGAGTGAATTACTCATCCACTGTTTTTAAAACAGACATTTGTTGAGCTTGATTCAAGTTAATGCACAATGAGGCGCTCACTTTTTATTTAGTCTTATTGAATAGACGATAAGCAGTTTATATTCTAAAATCTATTTAAAGGTTGTGTTCTGTGAAAATTAAATAACATTTGGATGTAAATGGTCGGCATAAAAGTAGTGTGCGGCGAAACCTGCTGCGTCCTGTGGATCACCTTTATCTGATTGTCCGAGTCCGGAATCATTAAGCACGGCATTAATATCTTCATCGGAGTTTTTCGTTGTCTCCAGATTTCTTTGCAGTTCGTGTATGTTGTTAAAAACGCGGAACATCATTTTATTCCACACAACAGGCAAACATTACCATTAAGTCTATTATCCACCAAAATGCAGATTCGTCACGTGACAATTCTTACACAAATGAGATTGCGGGAGATGTTAAGTTTGTTTTGATTTATTAATTTACTTACAACAACAATTTAAAATGTATTGACTTTTACGTATTCACTTTTACGTGTATTATTAACTGCATTATATAAATTTTTACTTCATAGAAAAAACTTTATAAATAAATATTTAGTAAAATTCTTAAATCGCTATGGGGGAGCCAGGCCCCCCTGGCCCCCCCACAAGCTACGCCCATTAAGTGAACCCATTTAATCTTTCTCTTTACTACTATAGTAAATAATGAACATGAATTAACATCAAAAGGTAGGCTATTTTATAAGAGAGCCTACAGTACAACTTACTGAAATATCTCATGTAAAAGCTCATTCAGTGTTTCAAACTGCGGAAAACGTGTAAAGCTTGTAAACATTGCAACGTAATATACATTTACCTCAGAATAACCATGCAGTGTCCATAAACTCATCAGTCAGCTAGAAAAATAACTATAAAGAGGAGCATTTTGCTATATTTATGTGCTATTGCATATTATTATTTTTACTTAACCTGTTGTCTACATGATTCAACTCCTCCTATAAAATTGCATTTTACTAATTAAGAAAAACAGACTGAAAGTGTGAAAGACATACACTCTTAAAAATAAAGGTGCTTAAAAGGTTCTTCACACTTCACAGAACCATTTTTTGGTTCCACAAAGAACCATTCAGTCAAAGGTTCTTTAAAGAACCATCTCTTTCTCAATTTTTTATAATCTGAAGAACCTTCTTTCGCCACAAAGAACCTTTTGTGATACGTAAAGGTTCTTCAGATGTTAAAGGTTCTTTATGAAACCATTTAGACAGAAAAGGTTCTTCTATGGCATCGTGAAGCACCTTTATTTTTAAGAGTGTATGACAACATTTACTGAGGAGGAGCCCAAACTACACTCAGTGGCCATGTGATGCTTATGGTGCATGATATTGATGATATTGATATGTAATGAACAATTCTTTTTGACTGTATATTTCAAGTTGGAAAAGACATTTAGTTCCCACTTTAAGTGAACCTTAGTTCCCTGGTCATATACAAGATGGATTAAAATACTGATAAAGTCAAGAAAAGATGAGAAAATAAACACATGACAGTATGATTGAAATGTTAAAATGTAAAAAATAAAAATAATAAAATAAATAAAACATGTTTATTCTGTGGCACCTAAAAAAATAATTTGGAGCCTAAGTTTTTTTCTTATAGGAGCCAATGGCTCCTTACTAGTTTTTTTTTTTTTTTGTCTGGAGCCCTGGTTTTCAATTTATCAAGTGCCGTATGTGTCTTTATGAGCTCACAAACTCAGTGAGAAACAAAAAGACACTATGGGATCACCTTCAGACTTCATACAACGATTGAAAAAAACATTGTTTTCATAATCTGCCAATTTTATATTTTATCATATGTCCATTTTTTTTGCTTTTTTAAATCAAGCTTTTAAGCTTGGTATTAACTGAAAGCATGGAGGTCACAAAAATGATTTTTTTTTTTTTAAATAAAAGACAAATGGATGTGTTTGGTTAATGGATGCAGACGAGAACATGAAAGAGTGCTTGTGAATTCCAATCAAATAGCGGGGAGGGCATTGTTCTCTTCTCTAGGAGTTTATAATTCCATAAAAGAAAACCGGGCGACTGTGTTAATTGCGCTGTTAAAAGCTGCTAACGTCGTCAGGAATGACATTGAATGAGTGTCTCAAAAAGTGGCGGGATAATAATTAAGAAGTGCGCATTAATCAGGGTAGATTGGGCATGAATAGACATGTGTAAAGTGATTAATTGAATCATTACTGTGGTCCTCTACCCTAGTTTTCTTTTCCTCAGAGGTTATTTACAAAAGGCTGAAGTTACTGATGCTTGGACGTGGCATATTTTTAGCTAAATGAATCATTTCATCAATCTGTCTGTAAACTCATCCTTCACTGATGGTACTAGTTGGAATCGCACTCTGACGGGAATCTTAATTTCTGTTTATGAAAGCTAGTGCTAGTGATTGAATAGTGATTGATAGAAATAAGGAATCAACCATGCATGTAGATGCACATATTGTGATATATTATTACAAATCCAAATAACTGTTTTCTATTTTCTGTATTTTAAAATAGAATTTATTATTGTGATGGCAAAGCTGAATTTTCAGCAGCCATTACTCCAATCACAAGATCCTTCAGAAATCATTCTAATATGCTGATTTAGTGCTCAAGATGGTGACTAGAACAAAAGAACTGCATTTATTTTAAATAGAGATCTCCTTTTTATTAACAATACAAAAGTCTTTGCTGTCACTTTTCATACATTTTCTACATCCTTGCTGAAAGAAAGTATTAATTTCCCAGACATTTGAATGGTAATCTTAATATTTATGTAATTTGTCTGAAATTACTTAAAATTATGTTTTTTGTTAAACACATTAAGTAAAACAGAAGTAAAACATGAAGTATTTTTTTTATTATATATTATACACTGTATTTATGACATTTTATATTTTTATTTTATAGAAAGTACAATGTCACATGAAACTTATGTGGATGTTTCTGAGTGATGATGCAAACAAATCAAACTGACCGATTCAGATGGACTCAACTCTTTTAGGCATTTTAATAAGATTTAAATCTATTAAAATAGCCTTGTTTAGCACTCTCAAGTTCACAGGTCGTGAAATAAAACAGTGTTAAATATACTGAAAATATATGTTGTACGTTCCATCCCTAGGACCCAAACATACCCTATAGGTGACGAGTCTGGTCCTACTTTGAGTGACCCCCATCTAGGCCAATGCAAACAAAACCAGGAAGGGACAAAGACAGATTACTTAACCAGGATGCACAGTCCCTAGGTCCTGCCCCCTCACAACAAAACAAAGTAACAAAAAACAAAACAAACAAGGAAGTGCATGTAACTTTAGGAGAAGTGTGCGATTGCTGCAGAAGTGACAGTGGATTTAGACTTTTAACACTGCAGAAGTTCAATTATGATTTCAATATTAATAGAATCAGACTGTCTCTCCCACAAACACAGTGTTGAAACGATCCCGTCACACACTGGATCTCTGTTTCATCCAATTCCTCTCACTAATACCAAAGTCTTGCAACACTGCTTTTGAGGCAACACTGTGTGCATGCCAACGAGCCTCTGTCTCCTTTTGTGCTGTTTTCACTGACTGGCCTTATTCACGCACTGGGATAAATAAGCCTCATTCATGACCGCTGAAAGCCTGAGTCTGCCCTCGCTGGCACAGACAGCCCCACTGCATGTTCCTGCCTGGCATCCGCTCGCCTAAGTGGGCACTGCCAGCCCAGCTCACCATCCTGCCATCCTGATTGTGCTAAGACAGTCAGTAAATGAGAAATTATTAGACTTGCATAAAGATAAGCTATCAATGCCCACCTCAGCTCATTTTTAGAAATATAGATCTAGAAATATAATTGTAATGTACCCTCTCAGAAAAAGGTACAAAACTGTCACTGGGGCAAAAGATACTAATTTGTATACTTCAGGTACTAATATTTATTTTTAAAGTACTAATATGTACCTTTAAGGAACAATTATGTACCATTTAAGGTTAAATAATGTACAAAGATGAACCTTTCAGCTTTTGTACCTTAGGGTACTGCCTCAGTGACAGTGTATTAAAGTGATGATTCACCCAAAAATGAAAATTCGGTCATTTACTCACCCTCCAAATTACTTTTTTTCTTATGCGATGAAATCTGATGTCTTGAAGAATTTTACAACTGATTTGTTTATATAATTAAAGTAAATAGGGTCCAAAACAACGATGTATTGGACAAAAAAAAATCTAAATGTATTATTTTGTGTTCCACAGAAGAAAGAAATTCAGGTTTGGAACAACATGATGGTGAGTAAATGATGACAGAATTGTAATTGCTGTGTGAACTATCTGTCTACACTCTCATTGGCAGTCGCTGGGTTGCATCACTGCGTATTTGCATAAAGGTGATTTCCACTGAACTTTTCTTATAACTAATAGTTGCACATTTTGGCTGAATTATCTTATTGAAAATGAATGACTTCAACTCGCTTATAAGAGAGCCTACAGTACAACTTACTGAAGTGTCTCATGTAAAAGCTCATTCAGTGTTTCAAACTGCGGAAAACGTGTAAAGCTTGTAAACATTGCAACGTAATATACATTTACCTCAGAATAACCATGCAGTGTCCATAAACTCATCAGTCAGCTAGAAAAATAACTATAAAGAGGAGCATTTTGCTATATTTATGTGCTATTGCATATTATTATTTTTACTTAACCTGTTGTCTACATGATTCAACTCCTCCTATAAAATTGCATTTTACTAATTAAGAAAAACAGACTGAAAGTGTGAAAGACATACACTCTTAAAAATAAAGGTGCTTAAAAGGTTCTTCACACTTCACAGAACCATTTTTTGGTTCCACAAAGAACCATTCAGTCAAAGGTTCTTTAAAGAACCATCTCTTTCTCAATTTTTTATAATCTGAAGAACCTTCTTTCGCCACAAAGAACCTTTTGTGATACGTAAAGGTTCTTCAGATGTTAAAGGTTCTTTATGAAACCATTTAGACAAAAAAGGTTCTTCTATGGCATCGTGAAGCAACTTTATTTTTAAGAGTGTATGACAACATTTACAGGATGCATTGAGGAGGAGCCCAAACTACACTCAGTGGCCATGTGATGCTTATGGTGCATGATATTGATACAGATTCTGTGTAATGAACAATTCTTTTTGACTGTATATTTCAAGTTGGAAAAGACATTTAGTTCCCACTTTAAGTGAACCTCAGTTCCCTGGTCATGTACAAGATGGATTACAATGCTGATAAAGTCAAGAAAAGATGAGACATAAACACATGACAGTATGATTGAAATGTTAAAATGTAAATAAAAAATATAAATAATAAAATAATAATAATCAAATAAATAAAACACGTTTATTCTGTGGCACCTAAAAAAATAATTTGGCGCTTAAGTTTTTTTCTTATAGGAACCAATGGCTCCTCACTCTATTTTTTTGTCTGGAGCCCTGCAGCTTGTCGTGTCAGAAAGTGATAAGACTTTCAGTTTTATGCACGTCGCCATCTTTGATTTTACTTTGGTCACTGTCGCTATGGTTACTGGTAAGGAATACGGGCTTGACTCCCGTTGCACGTTCATACAGACAGTATTCTAAACACAACTGTAAGCTGCTGTGTGAACAGGACATTTCGAGACTCACACCTGTAAAGAAAATGCAGTTGTCAATCCCAAAAACTGACAGTGTGAGCGTAGCCGTAAAGAAACAACTATGAGCAGAACCAGGGATGGGCAGTATTTCAGATACATGTATTTAAAATACGTATTTGAGATACAAAATACTATTTTGTATTTTAAAGCCTTTGGCAAAAATCAAATGTAATTTGTATATAAATTAATTTAAGATTTGTATTTTTGTGTTTTCAAAATACATAAAATATTTTGTGCCAGTCAACCTCTTTATCAGGGTGCTGATTTAGTTCAGACACACCCCCCTCCCCCAACCCCAACATTCATTCTGTGAGCTGCAGCTGCACAACTCCATTCAGCATTGGGTGAGTGACTTTTCTGGAATAAGATAAGGTGAGGATGTCATGGTCAATTGTACATGTTGATTAAAGTTAAAATAGTGCATAATTCAGATTTGCCTTCAGTTAACATGAAAGAATAAAAGAGCACTGAAAAGGGGAAAAGTAGAGTCAGCCAATCAGTTTTAATAGTTAATCGGCTGTTTTTTTATCAACTAGCTTGTTAAATGTGTTTAACCCTCTGGTATTGTTCTTTTGGGAGTCACACTTGTGTTGTTCGCGGTCAGAAGTGAACCTGAAATGTAACTTTTTTTTATTTTCAGTGAAATCAATGTAATATATTTTTGTTCAATAATATTTTTTTTCTTTTGTATTTTGAGAGAATTTCATGGTACTATTTAATATTTATGCAATAATTATGATACATTTTTCCTATTGAAAATAATACCAAAATTTATTTTCTAATATTTTTATTTTACTTTTCAATTATGGCAGTATTTCATGTTAAAATAGAGACAATGCCTTTTAAATCCAATTTTTTAAGGCAGATTAGTTCCATCTAGTGGGAGTAAAAAAAGAAAAACATGAAATTCCGTGGTTTAGCCACTAGATTCCTATAGAGCTCTATATAAAAGGCTTATAAATTCTCTAGTTGTTTTTAGACATAAATACTTTTTTTTAAGTTGTGGATTTGGATTTATATATTTATATTTGGATGTTTTCAAAGACAACTTTTTGTAAAGATTTTTTTTTTTTTAAATGTTGGTTTGAAATGTCAGTTTTTGTATTAATTTTACTACAGTCAAACCTGAACACAAAGAAATACATTTTATTACACAACATCAGAGTTCAACAAAAATGTAACAAATATGAACAGGAATGCTTTATCAGAGGTTAATCAATCTGATTTCAACCTCTTATTTGAGTCTTCTGGCTCAATTTTGCCATATTGTAACAGCCACACCAGTTCATTTGTGTGTGTATAATAGTGTGTTGTGTGTGTGTGTTTGTGAGTGTGTGTGTGTCTGTTTACTCTTGAAGTTTTAGAGTGTCACCCCTTTCTTTGGTGTCTGTGTTTTTACTCCATTGTGGCTAAATTATTGATTTTATTTCACGTATTTGCAAAAACATGCTGTGTGTTACAGTCACACTAGTTCATATATGTGCACGAGTGTGTCTGTTTTGCACTCTTGATATTGTAGAGTGTCAAACCTTCATTGCTGTGCACTTTTTTCTGCATCGTGAATGACTTGTAGATTGTACACACAAGAAATTCTCTGTATTTCCATATTTTTGCGTATTTCCCATTTATTTCCAATGACGATCCACAAACAAAAACAAGTGTGACTATTTTTTTTTTTTTTACGACCATTTAGCTTTTTTTTTTGTGGAAAAGTACACAGTTTTTTTTTGTGTGTGTGTTCACATAGTGACTGACTACCATAAAAGTCAGCGAGTTTTATACCATTCCAATGAAGTAGTGATTTTTTAAATAAAAAAAAAAAAAAAATTTCTGGACTAAAATACCGAACAATACCAGAGGGTTAAAG
>NW_015544232.1:570254-573282 GCF_001515605.1 Sinocyclocheilus anshuiensis
TAAAGCATTACTGCAGGTTAGGGCTGGGTGATATGACAATACATATCGTGGCGATGATATAAAGTGTGAATCGACGGAAATTTTTCTAAATCGTTTACATAGATAGGCCTGTTGGGGTAAGCAAATCTATCTGTGCAGCTTTTAGTGGGCATGAATGATTGGAACATTGGAGTGGAAAAGGAAGCATGGATGAATGAGTAATGTGATGTGCTTGGTGCAGTTGCACTTATTATAAGTGTATATGTGTATGTGTCCTCTATACTTCTATGGCTCTCAATAGATTCAGTGGTTGGAGTTGGGTTAATACTCCTTGACAAATAAATAAATATTTGATTGCTGAATATTGTACCCTAATTGAAGTAGCTGTTTAAGTAGGATCATCATTTTGCATACCATTGTGAATGACTGCCTGACACATAATATATTATTCAGGGGTTAAAGCATAAAAAAATCCTGAGCCTGAACTTTTTTCCGGGGGTTAGGTGTTGTGGAGACGGACACATACAAAGGGTTATTTGGCAAAAAAAAAAGAACATTATTTGAAAATGATTTTCCTTGAAACTAACTAGTAACGTATCTGCTATTGCCATTAGCACTTGACAGGCTCAGACTACAGATTATGGTGGGATATTTGAAACAGCAATACCAAGAAAGTTTACTCACTACAATATGGTGCAAAAACATGTAATTGGTTTTCAAGGACTAAAATCAGATCTCACTTATCAATCAATATTGTAATTATCTTTCAAATTCTAATAAATAAACTAATAAAACAAAATGATACAAATAAAGTGCAGAACATGGAAAGAATGCAATGAGTGTGGCAACTTTAACATTTGAAAGGATACTATGGCAAAGTTATCGCTTTCCTTATTCAAACTGATTTGTATTTTGAAATGTTTTAACTAATCTAGGGCTTTAACTAATGATTATTTTGCTAATCAAGTAATCTACTGATTATTTTGACATGAGTAATCTGATGTTTTTTAGTAATACAAATAGAACTAAGTGAAAAAAAGGCTTTAATATATTTATATATAAAGTAACGATGAGGCAATAATAATTGGCCTCAAATAAAGTATCAAAACCAAGTACATCATTTTATTGAACAACACTGTTAAATACATGATGTAATATGCCTATATTATAACAAATACCTGCAGAGGGCGCCAACGGCCTGGTGATGTTTCATGTATTTCAACAACGTTTAAATCCATTTCATTTTAATATTTGGCCACGTGCAAATTCAGAAACTTTTATTTTGAAATCGTGATGTACAATGCATCGCATATTTAGAAATATGTTGATGTATTCTCCTGTGTTGGCATAGGTTTAAATGATTTACGTTACAAATCAAGTGAGTTTTCCCAGATGAACGTTAAGCAACCCAAACTCACCGCATATGCAGAGGAAGAGTTTAGCCCTTTTCACACATACAGTCTTTACTGGTAAATTACCGTTAAGAGATCATGTGTGAACAGGACCTTTTCAAAAATACAGGTAAATACATTCTGGCAATCATATCGTTCTTATGGAGATGACATGATTACTCTGAGCTGTTTACAAAGCTCCGCTGCTTTTTTAATAGCTTTTCTATGTAAATATGACGCTAGATGGAAATCTGACCATTGCGCCTCACAGCTTTTTCAATGTGTCACACTCGAGACCCAGGCTTCTTTTCCATTCATCAGATGTGACTCTGCAATTGGATACTATTATGCGCATCTCGTGTTTATAAGAGCAAAAACTTCTGATTGGCTAGTAATGTTAGTTTGGTTGAGAGTGAAAGCTGTGTATCAACAAGTGTTTTTAAATGTAGGACGACTATCTTTTTTTTTTCCGCAGCCAAATGCCGCACGCCGGAGATCCGGCACGGTGCCAGAGAACTTTAAGCCCTGATTATTATATTATGATTAACTATCAAATGATTATTATTAACAATCTTATTCCTTCACAGGATATGAATTTTTGATATCAACAATTCAATTTTTACTAGTTAAAATGCTAATTCTTGATATCAGGAATTGGATTTTTACTAGTAACAATGGCTATTTTTAATGTCAAGAATTACATTTCCACTAGTAAAAATGCTAATTCTTGATATCAACAATTACATTTTCACTAGTTAAAATGCTAATTATTGATCAAATAAATGTATTAAAAAATAAATAAAAATTTTTCCCCAAAAAATGATGGATTGGCCATTAGCACTATAAACACACGTTGTCTGTTTCCTTCATACTGGACGCCAGAGGGCGCCCTCGCACAGAAAATCCACATATCCAGTCACAGAAGTAGCGAAACTCATGACCCTCCAGGAAATCCCTTATATGGACAAAGGCATTGCTATTATAGCTGTAACTGAGTAAACAGAACATATAAACATTTTGAATGATAAAAACAAAGACAATAAACACTCGACTGCGACAATATAGTTTATCTGTGTTATTCAGGTCATCTCTGGTATTTTCATAATAATTAAGTATATTTATAATCCATTGCTAATCGATGTATTCTTTTTAAAGTAGCCTATGGAACATGTTTTGTGCCTCATTTTGTGACAAGAAGCCACATCAGATCACAAAAGGAAGCATTTGACTGGTGTTGTGGAGTAACAAGGTTATAATGTTCTCTTTTGTTGGACAACAGGTTTAGAAATGTGAACACAAGGGAAGTTTAGCTTTAGGAATTTTAATGTTTGCAATGTAGGCATGTTTAGCTTAGTTAACGGAAGGCTACCTGTTGCCATCAGAGCAAGTGTAATAACTGCATTCACACGCTTCTCGGGTGCTCTCATTTCCAGAGTTGTGCTTTTAAGTCGGAATGTGAAAACAACATAGACACTCTCGTTACTACAAAGATTTATTGGATTTGTATTATTACAGTTTTCTGACTCGAGTTCACGTGCATTTTCTCAGTCGGAAAATTATTTTTCACATGCTGGTGATGATGCCTCATTTCGGAGAACCAGAGGACAAATATTTCAATCGATCTCTCAGGCATGGCACCGAAATGAGGCACCGAAATC
>NW_015544232.1:573478-592465 GCF_001515605.1 Sinocyclocheilus anshuiensis
ATTTTCATAATAATTAAGTATATTTATAATCCATTGCTAATCGATGTATTCTTTTTAAAGTAGCCTATGGAACATGTTTTGTGCCTCATTTTGTGACAAGAAGCCACATCAGATCACAAAAGGAAGCATTTGACTGGTGTTGTGGAGTAACAAGGTTATAATGTTCTCTTTTGTTGGACAACAGGTTTAGAAATGTGAACACAAGGGAAGTTTAGCTTTAGGAATTTTAATGTTTGCAATGTAGGCATGTTTAGCTTAGTTAACGGAAGGCTACCTGTTGCCATCAGAGCAAGTGTAATAACTGCATTCACACGCTTCTCGGGTGCTCTCATTTCCAGAGTTGTGCTTTTAAGTCGGAATGTGAAAACAACATGGACACTCGCATTACTACAAAGATGTGTTGGATTTGTATTATTAGAGCTTTCCGACTTGAGTTCACGTGCATTTTCTCAGTCGGTCTTTTGTTGGACAACAGGTTTAGAAATGTGAACACAAGGGAAGTTTAGCTTTAGGAATTTTAATGTTTGCAATGTAGGCATGTTTAGCTTAGTTAACGGAAGGCTACCTGTTGCCATCAGAGCAAGTGTAATAACTGCATTCACACGCTTCTCGGGTGCTCTCATTTCCAGAGTTGTGCTTTTAAGTCGGAATGTGAAAACAACATAGACACTCTCGTTACTACAAAGATTTATTGGATTTGTATTATTACAGTTTTCTGACTCGAGTTCACGTGCATTTTCTCAGTCGGAAAATTATTTTTCACATGCTGGTGATGATGCCTCATTTCGGAGAACCAGAGGACAAATATTTCAATCGATCTCTCAGGCATGGCACCGAAATGAGGCACCGAAATCAGCATTCTGATTCGGTTCTAGTACATACCAGTTACATAGGTACCGGTGCCATATTAGTACCGGGTTTCGGTACCCAACCCTAATAAAAAATGACGTCATCACTCTCAGAAATTCATTTATGATATCAAAAATGAAATTACAAGTACAACTAGTAATAAACATACTTCTTGATATGTGTAACTTAATTCTTACATGTTAAAATTTAATTTTCACTAGTTAAAATGTTTATGTCTGATGTCATGAATTTTGTATTTTGGAAATGTGCATAGTAATGAATTTTATTTTGGATATGTGCATAATTTAATCACGAGTGCCGTCCCTAGAATGGCAGATAGACGACAAGGTACAGACCCAAAAGAAAAAGGCAAATTCGATGGCCCTCTCATGAAAATAAAACGCTATTCTCCTGTATTTTTAATATTTCTTTTCTTTTCTTGTTAACAGAGGCTATTTACCATAGCTATTTACACTAATTCCACCCACCAACGTGTCAACCCGAGTTCGATTCCGCCTTCTGCCGAACTCGTTCTTCTCCCTTTTCACAACACATATCACATCGAAAAGGCATTTATTTTCAATAAAAATGAAGGATATAATCGAAAAGTGGAAAATAATGTGTCTCTATCTATCGGTTAAGTTTGGTTATGTGTAGGGAGGGCTTTATTGTCCCAAAGCGGCATCCATTTAATAATTTTAATAAAAATGATAATTTACACAATACATTATTATTGCATACTGTTTTACTATACTGGGGTTCAGATATTGGCCACTATTTGCACTAAGTAGTAGAAACAGCTAGTGTTGCTTTCGTCAACGAAAATTATGACTAAATATCGTCGTCAACGAACCTTTATCACATGACGAAAACGAGACGAGACGCAACGTAAATGCTAGTCATGTGATGATGACTATAATTAAATGTATAATGCAATATTGTTGACGAATAAAAACGAGACTAAATGTGGTTTACAAAATAAAAACTATGCTAAAATGTCTCTTCATTTTCGTTGACCAAAACGAGATGAAACGAAATGTTATAACGTTATTTCGTTTCGTTTAGTCGCGTTATTATTATTATTTAGCAGTATTTCTGTTTCCTGTGTCTCACTTCAGGAGCTGCATCAGGTCGCACTGCGCAGACGCAGGCGACGTCACTTCCTCAAGCCCCACTCGCGACATTATTTAGAGCAGTGTTTCCCAACCGGTGCCGCGTCTGTCGAGAGCAGGGGTGCCGCGTAAAAAATCATTTTTAATATTTTTAAATTGCTAAAATGTTCAAAAAAGCAGCTATTATATAATATCCATTTCTAATGTCGCCAATAATTAGAGATGCACTGAAATTCCGGCTGCCGAAAATTAGTTGACCGCTCAGGATTTACTTTCACGTGGTGTGACACTCTGCGTATTATCTTGCTCTATGCGTGTGCGCTCCGCTCAGTCGCTCACGGCCCATGTGAGTGCTCCACTCATATACCGTTCATGCTCATCGGAACAGCAAAGTCCACTCAAAAATCAAGCTGACAGGACACATCTATGTAGTACAGTATTGTTTCTGTTTGCAATAGCCCTACTGTGCTGTAACAAGGTGTGGTAAATGGGCAACTCTGGTAACGCTGCCCTCTCATTCATTGATCTGCTAACCGTTGAAAACAACGTGTTTGAGAGAGGCGGGGCATAGAGGACCTACAATAATGTACAGTATTTGAAAAATAACGTGTTTTTTGAACATTAAAGCATGTCAACATATTCTGTTACACCAAATACACAAAATAATGATCTTTAAAATAGCATCATATGACCCCTTTAATTCTTTTTTTTTTCTTATTTATTTTTATTACTCAAAAATTATTCTTATTGTCTTTATCTAGTGCTCAAATAAATCACTTATACAATGTCTAAGATTCTGTATATTGTTTTATAATTGAAAAACTATGCAGTGGTATGTATAATGACTACAATAGTTTGTAGAACCACTCAATACATTTGGTAAATATTTTTCCTCAAACAGGAGGTGGGGGGGATCTCAAACAACACTAGAAACAGCCTCTTTCATGCTATTATCGCAAAGAAAATACTCCTATTTATAAATAGTGTAATAGTGCACTTAGTGTAAATAGCATATCATTACAAAATACTGCTATTTTCACTTTGTGTAAATAGAGTCCATTGCAAAATCTAATTCTAAACTATCAGCTGTTTCAACTGGAAGATGAAGGCTGTGATATAAATTTGACTGCCCCCAAGTTATCTCTTTTGAGATAACATTGCCTATAGTCTCTATTCTGTTCTATTCCATGTTGTTTTGCCAAAACAACACTCACGGATAAAAGGAATAGTAGAGACACACATTTCCAAAACAGAAAAAGGTTACAAATAAACCATTCATTAATTATTTTATGATACAACTGTTGTTAGGTCTTAAAACCTGTTAACCCGCACCTGGACGCCAGCGCACTGAACGCTCTTTGTCAATGTTTACGAATAGATTAAATGAATGTAGAACCCTTCAATACATTTGGTAAATATTTTTCCTCAAACAGATGGGGGGAGGAATAGACATAGTCTCAGAAAAATGGTTTCAGGAATCTCATTTTTCATTATATCTTTTCAGATTTTAAATATAAACTCATGAGACATGTGACTTTCAACCCATTACTTTTCGGGATTGCTCCAGGACTGATTTCATGTATTTTTATATGAAAAAAAAAAAATCAGTGTGGTACAATATTTTTCAAGGCACTTCAGTGTCTATAAGTTTTTACGTTTTTGAGCATTATCAACTCTGGATGATGGATAGTAAAGCTCAAAGGGTCTTTTTTCCAAAGACACCAAAATTGTGTGTGTAGCACACTGAAGTCAGGAACTGTTACAATTTTAAGTTAGGTAGGTCATTTTCAGCTGCGAGTCCCAAAATGGGGGGTGCAGGTTAACAGGTTAATAGGATAGGTGCATACTTAGTTATTTAACAGGCTTCTAAACAATAACTAATTAAGATGTATGAATATAAAAATAAATAAGCAATTCATTATTAATAATTATTAATAAAATTAACACAAAAAAATTGGTACCAACTAGACTAAAAAGAGTATGAACGTGACTAAAACTAATAAAAACTAAAATGACAGCTTCACACAAAGACTAGACTAAAACTAAAATTAAAACAGGCCGCCAAAAACAACACTAGAAACAGCCTCTTTCATGCTATTATCGCAAAGAAAATACTCCTATTTATAAATAGTGTAATAGTGCACTTAGTGTAAATAGCATATCATTACAAAATACTGCTATTTTCACTTTGTGTAAATAGAGTCCATTGCAAAATCTAATTCTAAACTATCAGCTGTTTCAACTGGAAGATGAAGGCTGTGATATAAATTTGACTGCCCCCAAGTTATCTCTTTTGAGATAACATTGCCTATAGTCTCTATTCTGTTCTATTCCATGTTGTTTTGCCAAAACAACACTCACGGATAAAAGGAATAGTAGAGACACACATTTCCAAAACAGAAAAAGGTTACAAATAAACCATTCATTAATTATTTTATGATACAACTGTTGTTAGGTCTTAAAACCTGTTAACCCGCACCTGGACGCCAGCGCACTGAACGCTCTTTGTCAATGTTTACGAATAGATTAAATGAAAAGGGACATAATTCATCTTGACAAACTATATATCATTCTAAAGGTCTAAGCCTCAAGCATCGACGATAGATCGCTGTTTTTCCATGGAAAGCGACTGATTTCATGTATTTTTATATGAAAAAAAAAAAATCAGTGTGGTACAATATTTTTCAAGGCACTTCAGTGTCTATAACTTTTTACGTTTTTGAGCATTATCAACTCTGGATGATGGATAGTAAAGCTCAAAGGGTCTTTTTTCCAAAGACACCAAAATTGTGTGTGTAGCACACTGAAGTCAGGAACTGTTACAATTTTAATTTAGGTAGGTCATTTTCAGCTGAGAGTCCCAAAATGGGGGGTGCAGGTTAACAGGTTAAGTAACATTTATATCTATAAAGTAAAACAACAACAACAACAATTATAATAATAATAAACAAAGAACCAGATGGGCAAGATTACATAATTCTTATTAAATTGTTGTCTATTCCACTCTGAACCTGCTACAATTGATAGAGACTGTTGCATATTTCATTCAAATATTATGTCTTTTGTACTGTTGCATATTTCAAGCAACTGTCAGAAGAGCTAGTGTATCAGTGTAGTGTCATATTTAACGTGACATTGAAATGGCTGAGACGGGCATAAGAAATAGGTTAAACAGAACTGTATCAATCATCTTGTCCAGTGTAGGGCAGGCCCTGCACTTCAAAAACTGGACAACAGGTTATCATCCAGTTCAGCTCTCTTCCAATAGTGTCTGTGCAATCAGCATTCCCAACTAAGCAAGCCAAAGTGGCAAGGAACCAAAACTCCAATGGTGACAGAAATGGAGAAAAAATAATAAATGAATGCCTTCACTTTTTCCCTTTAATTATCCGAAGGACTTGGTGGCCAATAAAAAGAAACTACATAAAAAAATAATAATGAACACAAAATAAAAAAAATCCAGCCATAATATAATTTTTGTTTCATTGACTAAACGAATAAATAAAGGAGGAGCGTTTCTATGCATGGATGTTCTTCCACCATCTTTGGCCTATTGGATTATGGCAAAAAAAACCAGATCTCATTAATATTCACTAAACTCATTACCATAGCTATTTTTATCTGTTTTTATTTCTATTTTATATTTTATTTCTAGATATCTGTAAAAGTATTTTTACTAGTTAAAATATTTTTTAAGATATCAGTAATTCTATTTTCACTAGATGCAAGGGCAATTTCGGATATGAACTGCCTTTATTGATATCAATAATTACTTTGTTACTAGTAAAAATGTGAATTCCTGATATCAAGAATTCAATTGTTACTAGTTGAAATGTTAATTATTGATATCTGTAAATGTATTTAAACGTGTTACATTTGTTATTTCTGATATCTGAAAATGTATTTCTGATATCAATATAATTCCTGATATCTAAAATGGCTTTCTTACTCGTAACAATTACATTCATGATATCAGAAATTAGCATTGTCACTAGTGATAATCAAATTGTTGATATCAAAAATTAACATTTGTACTAGTAGCAATTCAATTGTTGATATCAAGAATAGCCATTTGCACTAGTAAGCACATGATTACTGATATCAAAAATAAAGGTTTTTCTAGTAAGAATTGTATTTCTGATATGTGAAATTGGAATTTCAACTAGTAAGAAATCAATTCTTAATATCAACAATTGAATTTGAATGGCGGCCTAGTGACATTTAACTAGTGAAAATACAATTACAGATTTCAAGAATGATAGTTTTTAGTTGAAATTTAATTCCTGATATCAAGAATTTGCATTTTAACTATTGAAAATTTAATTGTTGATACCAAGAATTAACATCTTTACTAGTGAATATGTAATTATTGATATCAAAAATAGCCATTGTTACTAGTAAAAATCCATTTCCTGGTATCAAGAATTAGCCTTTTAACTAGTTAAAATTGAATAGTTGATCTCATGAATGGCAAACGGCTTGCCATAGTTAGTATAGACACTGGCACATGAAGCAGTGAATGACAGTTGTTAGAGCAGTTTTTTTAACCCTGTTCCTGGAGGCACACCAAAAATACACATTGTCATTTATCTGATCCATCTCATTCAGGTTTTGGAATCTCTACTAATGAGCAATTAAATGTCTCTAATTGTGCTGAACAGGGTTTGTTTTATTAGGTACACATCTAGAATGTGTACTGTTGGTGCACCTCTAGGAACAGGGTTAGCAAACATTGTGTTAAAGGACCTTCAAATTTGAAGCTGCATTATGATTGAATGAGAATAAATGAGTGATATAAATTTAATGTTAGCAGGCCATCCCAAAGCCAGCATACTGTAGAGTCACGTTGCAAGAGCCGAAGAGCCCAACAGGCACAGCTGGTTTCAATCAGCACTTCCAAAAAAAGCACACAGAGCTCCCTCATCTCTCTTTCTCACTGTTATTCACACTCGGTGTCTCTCTGTCTCCCTCAACCGCTACTCTTTTCCCTTACTGAAACTTTGGGCCTGGTCAGAGATGCAATAAGTTTTCCTTCCAGGGCCACACTCACACACAACAACAACACACACCCACACACTTCCTTCTGAACTTTTTTTCTCCACATTAAAGAATTCCACAGGATTAACCTAGTTGGAACTTTTAGTGCATAGCATTTAGCATATAGTGGTTGCCCAGCATATGAATGAATAAATGAATGAATGATGCATTTATATGCATATCAATGACTATCAAGTGCATTAACTGAAGTTTAAGTTTCCATTCTACAATTTGACAGCTGAACTGTCTAAAATGAGAGCAATATTTAGGAGCTTTGAATGGAAGCTGACATTGGATGAATTTCAAAGCCCATGAGGAGCAAGAGGTATATAAAGCTGGGTAATTTCGAGGTCAAAGGATCAAGGGGTCTTTGAATTGTGGCTGCAGGGGCGGCACAGTAAAGACATTGCTCTATCTTTTAGCTTTATTCGGCTCTCCACTGGTCAGATAATTTTTGTATGGAAATGTATGTGATAAATTTGTATACGTTTTGGAAATGTGTGTGCGATATGAAATTAACTAGAGAGATAAGTTTTCTAAACTGCATACATTATCATAATAGTTGTATGTGTCATTTAGTAATATTGTTAATGTCACAAAGCATTTTCAGTAAGATTAACTGGTGTTACTTTAGTAATGCTTAAAACTGACCCTTTGAATAACCTGAATCTCTTGAGACAACGACACTGTGGAAAGTTCTTGTTATTTAGTAAAATAAACAGGAAGTGGGGGTTTGTTTCATTTTTAAGAAAGATGGTGCAGAGTCACATTAGATTCCGTAGAGTTCAAATGTGTTTACAAATCATACATGTGTTTATAGAAAGAGCTAGTGTTGTCTGATACCAAATTTTCAGCATTTGTTACGAATTGTTGTTGTTAAGGTTCTCTGTAAAAATTGTAAAACTGTTAGATTCAAAACTGTGCAGACATCATGCCGATTATGCCAAAAATGTTAGATTGGATCTCCACATCAGGAAAATCGGATCCAGATCCTGTTAGAAGACACCCAAAATCAGTTAACTGTATTTTGAACTGTATTTGTCTGGTCCCCAAAACTGTATTAAAGTCTTCAGACTGAGAGGTTGTTACAACAACAGACTGAAACAGTTTTTACTCTGCAAATATACTATATGATTAAAATCCTTTTTTTGGAGGCTAAAATTACATGCAAGCATAGCGCACCTATCAACATCTGCTTGTTGACATGGAATTCATGTGAATTTAAATGTATAATGTGAGTCCACATACACCACATATCTTCTGACCATAGCAAAAATTTACAGAGAGTTTATTGATCTCTCTTTCAGTCTAACGGTAAGAGTGACTTATTTCTTTTAGTAGTCAGTTGTCCCTTTTGACATCATTGTATTTCTATAACCTGTTTAATCAAACCCTATCACTGAAGATTCAAGATACTGTAAAAGACATTTTAATTGGATCGCTAATCACCCATTTGGGCTATTGGTGCCTGGACACCAATGTGGCTATATTTCCAATTTAGAAGGTCTCTTTCTACAACCGTTTAAATGAGCTTATGCATTCTTTTTATTTTAAACGCTCAGTCAGAGTGTTCTAGTGTGTATGCACCATAAAACGGACATAGGACACAATACACAATGAAATATATCTGTGCTAAACTTCTTTGACTCTAACCCAATGGCGAGTGAATATGAATTGCTCATGATAGACATTTAGTTGCCTAGCGTGAAATTTAGTTGCATGTGTGAGTGATTTACTTGCAAAGTTGATTTATATAATAAGGATGTAGCTGTGTAAATTTGACAGTCACCTGAGATTTGGTGGGTCATGCACTCCATTTACATCTGCTTGACAAAAAACCTCAATGCTGCTAGTTCTTATTAGACACCAACATATGCTAGTCTGTACAAATCATGCACACATGTAGGTGGGGACATGCAAAAATCGAGTTCCCTAATTTCCAGTCTTTTCCTCTTACAGCCTAGATTGGGAACTTGACTAGAAGGAGGCTTTAGTGACACACAGAAGCTATGATGGGTAATTCCTTCTCATGCCGCTCTCTCACCCCATTTCTTCTCATGCTGGTTTATAGATATACACATATATGCTGTCATGTGCTAAGGCCAAATTCCAGAGAAGGGGAGGGAGTGAGTGTGTGTGTGTGTGTGTGTGAGAGAGAGAGAGAGAGATAAGAGAGTGATGTGAGAGAGGGAGGGAGCAATGCCAACAGCTTTGATTCCAGCACAGTCAGCTGAAATCCAGGTTCTGGCACAGTAGCACTCAGGTCGATCTGGGGTAGAAATATCGTTTTGCTTTTATGTACTCTTTAAAGCACAGATTTAACAACAATTTAAAATAAAATAAAAGAAGTAGGTCTGAGAGGACTTGGATGTGTACATTTAAAGGACACTAGGAAATATTCTGGTTGACAGTGAATAGGGCAAGGATGAGATATCCAAAAGGGCTGGTCTCTGAAGTGGGTAAGTACTTGCATCCTTTCATCCTAGTGCATTTAATGTTTAAAGACCTTTTTATAAGCTCAAATGTTCATCTTTAGTGCATCAAAGACTTTTTACATTAAGAAGCAGGATTACAGTGGGTACGGAAAGTATTCAGACCCCCTTAAATTTTTCACTCTTTGTTATATTGCAGCCATTTGCTAAAATCATTTAAGTTAATTTTTTTTCCTCATTAATGTACACACAGCACCCCATATTGACAGAAAAACACAGAATTGTTGACATTTTTGCAGATTTATTAAAAAAGAAAAACTGAAATATCACATGGTCCTAAGTATTCAGACCCTTTGCTGTGACACTCATATATTTAACTCAGGTGCTGTCCATTTCTTCTGATCATCCTTGAGATGGTTCTACACCATCATTCTACAAATGAATGCGGCCAAGTACAGGGATATCCTGGACGAAAACCTTCTCCAGAGTGCTCAGGACCTCAGACTGGGCCGAAGGTTTACCTTCCAACAAGACAATGACCCTAAGCACACAGCTAAAATAACGAAGGAGTGGCTTCACAACAACTCTGTGACTGTTCTTGAATGGCCCAGCCAGAGCCCTGACTTAAACCCAATTGAGCATCTCTGGAGAGACCTAAAAATGGCTGTCCACCAACGTTTACCATCCAACCTGACAGAACTGGAGAGGATCTGCAAGGAGGAATGGCAGAGGATCCCCAAATCCAGGTGTGAAAAACTTGTTGCATCTTTCCCAAAAAGACTCATGGCTGTATTAGATCAAAAGGGTGCTTCTACTAAATACTGAGCAAAGGGTCTGAATACTTAGGACCATGTGATATTTCAGTTTTTCTTTTTTAATCTGCAAAAATGTCAACGATTCTGTGTTTTTTCTGTCAATATGGGGTGCTGTGTGTACATTAATGAGGAAAAAAAATTAACTTAAATGATTTTAGCAAATGGCTGCAATATAACAAAGAGTGAAAAATTTAAGGGGGTCTGAATACTTTCCGTTCCCACTGTATGTGAGGTCTGGCAGATGTAAGCTGTCTTTGAAAAAAGAAAGTGTTTGGCTATTTCCACTGCCTGTGACCATGACTGACATATCTGTATTAGGTCTTGGGAGGTGGTATGTTGAGAAACGAAGGATAAGAATTAAAGAATGATTATTTTAGAATTATTTAAAACTCATCCCTTGGTCCATAATTTCTTGAGAATCTGATCATCTATCACAGATCTAAACAAAACGTGCTAATGACATACAAATCCGGATGGTGGGAGAATCTCCAAGTTTCTAGTTTCTGTTCAGTACAACTAAGTGTGTCTGTTCCCCTTGTTATGGGTGTTTGGTCAGTCGTAAATCTTTCAGATGGTAAGAACAGAGTTGAGCACTTTTATTAGGAAAAAGCTGTGCAAGTATACATTACTTTTAAATCAATTAATGCAGTCTCTCACAAAGATGCTTCCACTACACTCAATCATTGGTTACTAGCTCTGGCAGCAAACCTCTCTTGTTGTTCTTCGATGACAGTATGTTTTACGATTCATATAATGTATAGTGAAACCAAGTCACATGTGAAACTAGCTTTTTTAAACTTTTTGAAAACCTTTACTACTTTTAACTATTACAGCTGCCAAGATTAAATAAATGTGAACATTTTTTATTGTAGTATTATATTTAGATCTACTCCCATTGTATAAAAAGTTGCAGAGCTGAGTATGAATGCAGAGATCTCGACATTGCAATTCAATTTCTGCACCCTCACAAATGCTTTCACAGTGTTTCCCATTCATTAACTAGACTGTGGCGGCCCTATATGTCTGACTGTATATAGTCTTACTTAACAAAAAGCACTGATCACAGATTAAGCATTAGAATTAACACAGTTACTTACATTCTGCCGCTATTTTTAGTCTAGTGATCCTGTTTTAGTATTTTTTCTTTCTTTCATCACCCCACTGACATGCCAGTGGACAGCCAAAGAGGCAATGATGAAGAAGCAGGCATTGATCTGTGTCTGTACAGGCAGTCTTGTGCTAATGTATTTATCTCTATTATGTAATAAAAACCAGGAAGTAGAAGATGGGTTGTTTTGGCAGCTTGGTGTCAATAAAAGCGGTTTCGGAACTGTAACAGTCTTTTGCTTGGGGAAGGAGGTGGGAACCGGCTCAACAAAAAACTTTTTTTTTGTGGTACAATGACCTCTTATATGTCTAAAGATCAGGGAAAATTTGATTTCGCAATTCATGACCACTTTAAAGAAGAGGATGGGGCCCAGTTACCTTGATTATTCTGCTTATTATTTATTTATGCATAAGCTCCAGCAGTGCCAATACTGGATTACATGGTGAGTGCTAGCAGCTAACCCTGTGAGTTTGCAAGTTCTAATAATACAATTCCCCTAACAACAATTTAAATACTGGCTAATACACTTTAAAGCCAGTTCACTTTAAGTGGTTAAGTGGTTTTCCATTCCTGCCACTGTTCAACAAACAGGTATTCCCATCCTAAACTTGCACAGTTGGTTGATTTGAGATGCCTCACATGAACAAGGCTCATCTCACCAGTAGCGATGCTTTTACTATATACAGTGGGTACGGAAAGTATTCAGACCCCCTTCAATTTTTCACTCTTTGTTATATTGCAGCCACAAACACAAGGAATTTGTTGTGTTTTACAGGAACTCTTGGTACATACATACATACAAATAACCATATATATGACACAAGATAGTTATAGAAGTTCACAGAACTGACTCAGCAACAGCTGAGTAAAACTGTTTCATCTGAGCATGTGGCACTTTAAGCATTATCGTATCGCATATCGCATTTTTCTTCAATATCGCACAGCCCTAATATATACTGTATATATTATCTTGAGAAACCTGAGGTGAGGATCTCTTCTCCTCTAGGATGCTAGCTATAAAGGTCTATCTTCCACATTACAGGAATATGCATGGTCTTTAGGACCTCTGTCCTTCATCATGCAGCTGTTCACCTTTCAACTTGGATAGATGTTTGCAGTTTTGAGTTGAGTGCAGGACTCTGGAATTGGATATTATATGACAAGTCTTTTCAGTTCCTCATGGTAAATCAGAGAAAAAAACAACAACAATAACAAAACAAAAAAAAAAACAGGCAAGTCATAAAATACAGGTGCTGTGTCTGAAAGCTCTAAAATGTTGCCTTCGGAGGATGCATTCCAAGGTAGGAAGGCATCAAGGCACGTCCGAATCCAAAGTTAGCATCACTTCCTGTCTCATGAGATACGTTCATCTGATCGATTTTTGAAGGCAGCATAGATGTATCCTTCGCTGCCTTTGATATCCCACAATCCTGTGCGTTCCATTCAGTGATGGTTGAACTAAATAATAAAGATGTCGTCTGAAAGTTGCGTTTGGTGGTCAGTTTATCTAAATGTATATTTCTGACTAACTTTTTGCACCTTTGATGTTAGTTCTAGCGAGAAATTAGTATTATAGTAATTAAATATTTGTTTAGTTATCACCAAAACTTTTGTTGTACATCATTAAACCTTTACGCTGCCTGCAAAGTCATCGCCTGATAGGGCAGTGAGGCAGCAAGTCAGCTGCCTAGGCTTTCGGATGCAGCCAGGGTGTTTTATAACTTTTTGCACCTTTAATGTTAGTTCTAGTGAGAAATTAGTATTATAGTAATTAAATATTTGTTTAGTTATCACCAAAACTTTTGTTGTACATCATTAAACCTTTACGCTGCCTGCAAAGTCATCGCCTGATAGGGCAGCGAGGCAGCGAGGCAGCAAGTCAGCTGCCTAGGCTTTCGGATGCAGCCAGGGTGTTTTAGTTTTAGTCTCTTCAGCTGCAGTACATTAGGAGTGTAAGGGAACTGTTCTGATTGGCTATGTTTTTGAAGTCAGTGTAGACATACACATTGTCTGTTGTTATGCCTGGTTGAATTTGACAACTGAGCAAGCAGTGTAATTCCTTCACAATCAAATGTGTAATCACCACCCTTTGATGTATATGGAGTTCCCAATCAGATGTTGTGACCCTGTTTTGCTTCCATTTCCAAAGGAAAAGCTGGAACACAGGTTGGAGTTTAAAATTGTTTCAATTATGTGTTGTACTTAGTTAACTTGCCTTAATGCTTTTACAGAATTGAAACTGTGCCATCAATGGGATTTAGACCAAATAAGGAAACAGTTTGGTTTTCACACACTACTGGATGCTCAGTGACATATGGGAAATGCTCTGTGTGATCTAATGGAATGTTGAACATCTAACTAACCAGTGACTCTGGCTACAAATAGTGTCCAGTTCATATCAGTCAATCATCAATTTGTGGGAGTCTCAGCAATGGTAATGTCTGCTTGGGAAACAGTGGGTCAGTAGTACTACATGCTTGAGAGTGTCCTGAATTCCACCTGATGCTCGCATTCTGTAAACATCTGTACTGTTTCTAGCAGGCTGATTGTAAAAACGCCTTGTTTATTTTCGGGCAGATAACTTTGGGAAACCTGGAGTGTGGAGCGCTAAAGATCTGGAAAGATCTGAAAAAAATGCTTGGAATATAATTGTCTCTTTCAACTAAGAGTATGTTTTGAATTAACTGCACAGCTCAAAATATTACTAATAATTAATGTTTTTATTTTATTTTATTTATTTATTTATTTTTATTTTTTGCCATGGCAGACCAGCCAGGTAAAGAAAAGTGTGTACAATACTCAAGACAAGTCACCTCTATTTATATAGCGCTTTATACAGTGCAATACAAATTGTTTCCAAGAAGCTTCACAGTAATGAACAGGAAAATAACGGTGTTAATGTTTTCTAAACATTAATGGTCTTTTAAGTCAAGTCAAGTCAAGTCACCTTTATTTATATAGCGCTTTTAACAATGCAGATTGTGTCAAAGCAACTTTACAGCATTAAATAGGAAAATAGTGTGTCAGTAATGCTAAATGACAATAGTAAACACTCAATTTTCAGTTAAAGGCAGTTCATTATTGAATTCAGTGATGTCATCATCCAGCTCAGTTCAGTTTAAATAGTATCTGTGCAATTAAGTCGACGATATCGCTGGAAATTAAGTTTCCTCAATTAAGCAAGCCAGAGGCGACAGCGGCAAGGAACCAAAACTCCATCGGTGACAGAATGGAGAAAAAACATTGGGAGAAACCAGGCTCGGTCGGGGGACCAGTTCTCCTGTGGCCAGACGAAAGCCAGCAGTTCAATTCCAGGCTGCAGCAAAGTCACATTATGCAGAGGACTCAACTGGTTCCTGTGGTCTTGTTCTGGTGGCCGTCTAGGAGACAAGCTCTTCACTGTGGATCTGTCTCTGGGGCTCATCTTGTTGTCCTGATCTCCGTTGACATTCAGGGCTGTAGAGGTCATCTCTAGGTGCTGATCCACCATCTGGGCTGGATAAGTACTGGATCCGGGTGACTGCATTGACCATCTGGTCTGGATGACTGCAGTGTGACCATCTGGTCTGGATACAGGGAAAAATGCAGTTTTACAAATGCTAGAAACGTGGCTTTCAAATGAAATATTGCTATGAAATAGCACACCTAGGTTCCTAACTGATGACGAAGATTTGACAGAGCAGCCATCAAGTGTTAGACCGTGTTCTAGGTTATTACATGCGGAGGTTTTAGGTCCGATAATTAACACCTCTGTTTTTTCAGAATTTAGCAATAAGAAACTTACTAGCATTATTTAGTAGAGCTGAGTATCATCAGCATAACAGTGAACGCTAACACAGTGTTTCCTGATTATATCTCCCAAGGGTAATATGTAAAGCGTGAAAAGTAACGGTCCTAGTACTAAGCTTTGAGGTACTCCATACTGCACTTGTGATCGATATGATACCTCTTCATTCACTGCTACGAATTGATGACGGTCAGATAAGTATGATTTGAACCATGCTAATGCACTTCCACTAATGCCAACAAAGTTTTCTAGTCTATTCAAAAGAATGTTGTGGTCAATAGTGTCGAACGCAGTGCTAAGATCCAGTAGCACTAATAGAGAGATACAACCACGATCAGATGATAAGAGCAGGTCATTTGTAACTCTAAAGAGAGCAGTCTCAGTACTATGAAACGGTCTAAATCCTGACTGGAAATCCTCACAGATTTAAGCCCAAACTGAGCAAGCCACAGCTGACAGTGGCAAGGAATCAAATAAATGAATTCATGCATCATGTTTTTGTAAACACTGGAGTCAGCATAAGTCTGTGTTATAAATGGAGAGCACAATGTCTGCCATTTTACCCCTTCAAACGCAAATCTTAGATGATTTTTCCACTTAAATGTAAATCCATCACGTCCTTGGCCTCTCATATCTATAATGCTCTCTGATGTCTATTTTAAAGAAGAGAAACACGGCAGTTGAATTGTAAACTGCGCTGTCATTCTGACTTATTGCAATTTGTAGTCTTCTGTTTTAACTGTAGGAACTCTCGTTAAAGTGAATGAGTTCACAGTGCCCAGAAGCAGATGTGGGCATGGTTTGAATTTGTGAGAGATAATGAATGAAATAGGGTTTATCAACATTTTTTGTGAATCCTTGCTTTCCAATGATTTAGCAGAATGATTTAAACTTTCAGAAAGGCACATTTAGAAGATGTTTATGGTGATGAATCCTCATTTTCAGTCAGTTTTTTTCCCACCTCTTCTACACGTCTTTTACTTTTGCTGTGTCTGTCCACCCATGGGTAAAGTCTTCTAATCCAACATGATCTCATGAGTGTTGGTAGGTAGAGTGTGGTTTTACCACACATACTTTTACTGATGTTTGCATAGACAGTGAAACATACAATATTTATGTATTGACAGCCTCTAAAATGTAAATTATTTACGTATGCCCAACTTTACAGATGTACAAATGTCTACGAGTCCTTATGAATACTGAAATCATGGCATTAACAGTTTGATTATATTGTATTAAGTTGTCATGCATTATGTTTTCAATTGTGTTTATTAAACACAGTTTACTCATTTACTTAATATGAAATGAATCAATGATAACATTTCAGTCTGTTCTGGCTTCTGCTGTCAACTCGTTTCAAAGATTACATAATATTAAAGGGTTAGTTCACCCAAAAATGAAAATTCTGTCATTAATTACTCACCCTCATGTCGTTTCAAACCCGTAAGACCTTCGTTCATCTTCGGAACACAAATTAAGATATTTTTGATGGAATCTGAGAGCTGTCTGACCCTGCATAGACAGCAACGCAACTGAAATGTTCCCAAGTCCAGAAACGTAGCAAGGAGATCTGTAAAATAATCCATGTGACATCAGTGGTTCATCTGCAATTATACGAAGCTACGAGAATACTTTTTGTGCGCAAAAAAAAAAAAAAAAACGACTTTATTCAACAATTCGTCTCCTCGGAGAGAGTCACGTGACGTGCTCATGAACCTAGTCGCACTTGAGTAGAGCTCCGTACGTCTGGCCCCTTTTTGCTGATTTTTTCGTTTTATTTTAAGTTTTATTCATTAACAATACTTTCCCAGATGGCACACAATCGAAAACAGCAGGAGTTGTCTCCATCGGCTTCTCCGATTAAGAAGAAATCCAAGCCACCGACCATGGGCGATATGGTGGACAAGATGGCGAACACTGTTGCGCACTTTGAGGACTTTCTAAGAACTGAGTTGACGGCGATGCGGAACGAGTTCGCTTCTCACGTCAGTTGTTCAGTCGCTATGCTCTAAACTGGATCTTCTTACAGGGGAGATGAGAGAACAAAAAGTTGTCGGCGATCACGATAGGCGAGTAACCGCGCTCGAGCAACAGGTAGTGGACTTACAGAATCGCAATAGGCACAGCAATCTGCGTTTGGTTGGATTGCCTGAAGGTTCCGAAAAGGACGACCCTATGGGCTTTTAGAAAAGTTCGCTACCGATGTGGCTTCCATCTCTGGCGGGCAAATAGATTGAAGTAGAACGAGCGCATCGCGTGTCCAGGGGAGATGAGAGAACAAAAGAAAGTTGTTGCAGATCATGATAGGCGAGTAACCGCGCTTGAGCAACAGGTAGTGGACTTACAGAATCGCAACAATCTGCGTTTGGTTGGATTGCCTGAAGGTTCCGAAAAGGACGACCCTATGGGCTTTTTGAAAAGATCACTACCGACGTGGCTCCCGTCTCTGGCGGGCAAAGAGATTGAAGTGGAACGAGCACATCGCGTGTACACAAGGCTCTCAGATCGCGCTAAGCCACGGGTTTTTCTCTTTAAACTGTTGCGGTACACGGACAGGGAGCTCATTCTGCGGGCCGCCAGACTTCATGCATTTGCGCCAGTTAGGAAGGAAATGAGAGAGGCTGGCATCCAGAATTTTCTTCTTTATCCTGAAACACTGAAGGTCATTCTCAATCAAGGTGGACCTAAAGTGCTATACTCCCCAGAAGAAGCAAGAGTTTTTCTCAGATCCCATTCATCCACCAACTCTCAGTGAACTTCAGTTGGACATTTGCTGTCTAATCGGAGAAGAGATGCTCTAAATGGTTAGGTGACTGTGTCTTTCACTGTTCACTTTAATGTTCACTTCTCAATTCATAGTTACTAGAAGCTTTCATTGTGCATACAGTATCACTTACTGATTATGGCGTTGTGTGCTCTGGTTTCTGTCAGTTTGTAGAATTTCTCAGATTCATTGCTTTTTATTGCTTCTTTATGTATGTTATTTTATTTAGGTTTTATTTTTCTTTCTTTCTCTCTCTTTTTTTATTTTTATTTTTTATATATATAGAGATACTACCTAGTCAATATGTGACTATGGGGCCAATGTTGGTGCTTTAGTAATGTACAGGTTTTTTTGATGCCACGGATCATATTAAGGGGGGCTGTTTCTCAGACAATACACTCAGCAAAATCATGGCGGTTAGGTCTGAACTTAATTCATTACTGAGGTCCAGGTCAGAATTCCTGATTCAAAGATCCAGGCAGAATTACTATTTTCAAGGGAGTAGACCAAGCCATCTTTTAGCTCTAAGAATACGCAACAGTGAAAAGTTAGCTAATATTTCAGCAGTGAAATCCCAATCTGGTCTCATGATGACAGACCTAAAAGACATTAATATCGCCTTCCACTCTTTTTACTCTAACCCAGTGGCGGCTCGTCGGGGGAGGCAGGGGAGGCACAGCTTCCCCATAATTATGAGGTGAAAATGGGAGGAGGACGATTTAATGTTAATAAAATTCACAATTCATTTCAGTTCATGTCTCAGAATGTGTATTTTTTTGTTTGTAATTTCAGTTGTAATATCATAACGTGAAAGCGCCGCTTTTCTATCGCGAATGTGCCGAATCTGCTGATGTAATTACAACCGCTAATGATAGAGAAGAGTAGGGGGAGGCCAGGGGAGAGGTGAGCTCTCGTGCCTCTGTTGGTAAAAAAAATGAGCCAATCACCATCGAGTGTTCACTTTCAGCACTGAGGAGTGTTGAGAAAAGAACCCTTGCAAGGAAGGCTAGCCTCCCTTCTGATATCAACCAATCATCACAGAGACGTAAATTACGTGATATTAGTTTGAACGTCTGCCGCTGC
>NW_015544232.1:593001-596618 GCF_001515605.1 Sinocyclocheilus anshuiensis
TGGTTGGATTGCCTGAAGGTTCCGAAAAGGACGACCCTATGGGCTTTTAGAAAAGTTCGCTACCGATGTGGCTTCCATCTCTGGCGGGCAAATAGATTGAAGTAGAACGAGCGCATCGCGTGTACACAAGGCTCTCCTCAGATCACGCTAAACTACGGGTTTTCCTCTTTAAACTGTTGCGGTACACGGACAGGGAGCTCATTCTGTGGGCCGCCAGACTTCATGCCCCGGTGAAAACATCCGATGGAGCAACAATGTCTTTCTTTCCAGATTTTTCCCCGGTCACCGCAAAAAGAAGAAGTGCATTTGCGCTAGTCAGGAAGGAAATGAGAGAAGCTGGCATCCAGAATTTACTTCTTTATCCTGCAACTCTGAAGGTCATTCTCAATCAATGTGAACCTAAAATGCTATACTCCCCAGAAGAAGCAAGAGTTTTTCTCAGATCCCATTCATCCACCAACTCTCAGTGAACTTCAGTTGGACATTTGCTGTCTAATCGGAGAAGAGATGCTCTAAATGGTTAGGTGACTGTGTCTTTCACTGTTCACTTTAATGTTCACTTCTCAATTCATAGTTACTAGAAGCTTTCATTGTGCATACAGTATCGCTTACTGATTATGGCGTTGTGTGCTCTGGTTTCTGTCAGTTTGTAGACTTTCTCAGATTCATTGCTTTTTATTGCTTCTTTATGTATGTTATTTTATTTAGGTTTTATTTTTCTTTCTTTCTCTCTCTTTTTTTATTTTTATTTTTTATATATATAGAGATACTACCTAGTCAATATGTGACTATGGGGCCAATGTTGGTGCTTTAGTAATGTACAGGTTTTTTTGATGCCACGGATCATATTAAGGGGGGCTGTTTCTCAGACAATACACTCAGCAAAATCATGGCGGTTAGGTCTGAACTTAATTCATTACTGAGGTCCAGGTCAGAATTCCTGATTCAAAGATCCAGGCAGAATTACTGTTTTCAAGGGAGTAGACCAAGCCATCTTTTAGCTCTAAGAATACGCAACAGTGAAAAGTTAGCTAATATTTCAGCAGTGAAATCCCAATCTGGTCTCATGATGACAGACCTAAAAGACATTAATATCGCCTTCCACTCTTTTTACTCTAACCCAGTGGCGGCTCGTCGGGGGAGGCAGGGGAGGCACAGCTTCCCCATAATTATGAGGTGAAAATGGGAGGAGGACGATTTAATGTTAATAAAATTCACAATTCATTTCAGTTCATGTCTCAGAATGTGTATTTTTTGTTTGTAATTTCACAGTTGTAATACCATAACGTGAAAGCGCCGCTTTTCTATCGCGAATGTGCCGAATCTGCTGATGTAATTGCAACCGCTAATGATAGAGAAGAGTAGGGGGAGGCCAGAGGAGAGGTGAGCTCTCGTGCCTCTGTTGGTAAAAGAAATTAGCCAATCACCATCGAGTGTTCACTTTCAGCACTGAGGAGTGTTGAGAAAAGAACCCTTGCAAGGAAGGCTAGCCTCCCTTCTGATATCAACCAATCATCACAGAGACGTAAATTACGTGATATTAGTTTGAACGTCTGCCGCTGCACTGATAATGTACCGCTCAAGCGGTCCGACAATCTGAAATTATTTCTCCCATAATTATACGGAATACTCATCATCATATTTCTCTGTTTGCTGATGATATCTTATTGTTTTTGGAGAAGCCGTCGCATTCTATTCCTCATGTGTTGAATTTATTTGACCATTTTGGATCTCTCTCTGGGTTTAAAATTAATTTGACTTCCCCTCAATTTTAAAATTGATTCCATGCCCCTTTCTATATCTATTCCATTGGTTCAAAACGTTAAGTACTTGGGGATAGATGTTTTACCTTCCCTCCAGGAAATAGTTTAAAAAACTATAATAGCATTCTAGCCAAAGTATCCTCAGATTTGGAAAATTGGTCTCGTCTTCCTACTTCTTTTCAGGCTCGTATATTTGTGATTAAAATGAATGTTCTCCCATGTATTAATTTCTTTTCTTCCATGATTCCTCTCTCCCCACCGGTTGGCTACTGGAACAAACTTGATGCATGTGTTTCACGGTATATATGGGATGGGAAACGTCCTCGTATTAAACTGACTACCTTACAACGATGTAGATTACATGGAGGTCTTTCTTTTCCCAATTTAGACTGTACGCTCAAGCCTTTTCCCTCCGCCCTTTATCAGTTTGGTTTGATCCTGACGCTTCTGTGTCTTGGAGAGCAATTGAGAAATCGATTGTTTATACGTATAAATTGAAGCATCTTGTTTTTTCGGGGGTTCCGCTTAGACAGTGTAAATCTTGGTTTGGTCCCATTGTAACCCACCTCCTCTCCACATGGAGGGATGTTGAAAGACGTTCACAACTAGTTACAATATGGCATAGGCATTCGTCCTATTTTCCACAATAATAATCTTTTGTCAGGCAGTACTCCATTTCATTGTCCGCAATGGACTCATACTAAAGTAAACACGATGGGAGATATCTATGATGATAGTGGTTTAAAATCCTTCCAGAATCTTAAAACTCAATATAATCTGCCAGGCACCTCTTTTACGTATTTGCGCATTAGAGTGGCCCTACGAGCATATGGGGTGCCATGAAACTCTCAACTGCCTATTCACCCTTTGCGCAAACTAATCCTTCCCTCTGAGGAATCTCCCTCCACTGCTTCAGGTATCTATCTCTTTCTTCTTGAGCATTCATACAAACCTTTATCTATTACAACTGTTTGGGCTAAGGATCTTAATGAGGATGTGCATTTTTATTTTCGGATCAGGTATGGGGTATGTTTAAATTGTCTCCTAAGAACCCTAATCACCAAATGATTCATTGGAAATTGCTGCATAGGGTTTACTTGAATCCAATGAAATGTTTTTATATGAATCTGTCCTCTTCTCCTAAGTGTAATCTTTAGGCACGTTTTTGCATTTTTTTGGGAGTGCCCCTCTCTCTCACCTTTTTGGACTCAGCTCTCACAGGACCTATCATGAACGTCCTCGTATTAAACTGACTACCTTACAATGATGTAGATTACATGGAGGTCTTTCTTTTCCCAATTTTAGACTCTACGCTCAAGCCTTTTCCCTACGCCCTTTATCAGTTTGGTTTGATCCTGACGCGTCTGTGTATTGGAGAGCAATTGAGCAATCGATTGTTTATCCGTATAAATTGAAGCATCTTGTTTTTTCGGGGGTTCCGCTTAGACAGTGTAAATCTCGGTTTGGTCTCATTGTAGCCCACTTTCTCTCCACATGGAGGGATGTTGAAAGACATTCACAACTAGTTACAATATGGCATAGGCACTCGCCTATTTTCTACAATAATAATCTTTTGTCAGGCAGTACTCCATTTCATTGTCCGCAATAGACTCATAATAAAGTAAACACGCTGGGAGATATTTATGATGATAGTGGTTTAAAATCCTTTCTAGAATCTTAAAACTGAATATAATCTGCAAGGCACCTCCTTTTTTATGTATTTGCGCATTAGATCAGCACTCGTCTATTTTCCACAATTATAATATTTTGTCAGGCAGTACTCCATTTCATTGTCCGCAATGGACTCATAATAAAGTAAACACGCTGGGAGATATGAATGATGAGGTTGGTAAT
>NW_015544232.1:598778-609490 GCF_001515605.1 Sinocyclocheilus anshuiensis
TGAGGACGTGCATGTTTTATTTTCGGATCAGGTATGGGGTATGTTTAAATTGTCTTCTAAAAACCCTAATCACCAAATGATTCATTGGAAATTGCTGCATAGGGTTTACTTGACTCCAATGAAATGTTTTTATATGAATCTGTCGTCTTCTCCTAAGTGTAATCTTTAGGCACGTTTTTGCATTTTTTTGGGAGTGCCCCTCTCTCTCACCTTTTTGGACTCAGCTCTCACAGGACCTATCATATTTCTTGGGTACTGAGATATGCTTGAATCTGCGCCATTTTTTCATGAATGACTTTTGGGACCTCACCTTGTCCGTCCAACAAAGATGTTTACTGTTAGCTGCTCTCACAGCAGCAAAAGACTTAGTCTCGCGTAGCCAGACCTTCAGACTTACGGCAGAAGGTCTGGAAACCTTGGCTACTTTGAGGACCGCCAAGAGGCCATATGACTGACATATAAAGCAACCAATCACATTTCATTTTGTGCCGCGTCATGTTTAGGGGCGTGGAAATGTCCCCACAATAACAGACTGTATTAAGTGTAAAACACTTGGACGTATTTTAAAGATTCTATGCCGCAAACTTTAAATATTTCACATACTTTTGAAAATCCAGCATTATTTGATCCTGATAAGCGCTCATTGTCACAGTTGTAAACACGACGGCTTTCTTCTAACATGAGGGGGTTTGGCGTCACAGCATATTTGTTTCCAGGCAGAACGTTAAAGAACGCAACACGCACGTCTCCCGGAAATCCTGTATAATTCAACCAATCCGATGACAACTTCAAAACTCCCGAAGTGTTTCCACTTTTGTGTGCCATATGCATCAGACGTTCAGCCAACGGTCTGTGGGCATGACGTCTGATGCATATGGCACACAAAAGTGGAAACACTTCGGGAGTTTTGAAGTGGTCATCGGATTGGTTGAATTATATAGGATTTCCCTGCATCAGACGTTCAGCCTGAGTCTGATCTGAGGCTGAGACTAAACAAGACTACACTTTAAAATGTAGCATTTCTGTATTCGTTTACTGGTCAAGTAATATTAATTTTGTTTGCTGTTTGCCGTTATTTAGCGCTCTTCATTCCCATTCATAACAGCGATCATAAACGTCAAATCCTGCATTCGTTACAAATTGAGAAATTGGTGCCCTAAGAAGCTTTATGACAGGACAGTGATATCAAACACTCATTGGCTCTTGCCTGCTTCATCACAGATTGGGGCATTTTATACAAATATATTTATGATATAAAAGATTTGTAAATATTTAACATTTCTTTAACTGTTAAATACGTAATAATGTTTATGTTGTAGATGTTTCAATACATCCAAATTCAGTTTCAGCATAAATCAAAACATACAAAAATTTACGTTTCATACCTGTAAATTATATGTACTAATACCTATGTTTAAACAATGAGACCATGCTGCCTCATCTGCTAGAAAATGAAAGTGAAGGATGGATGTTAATATTGATAGTTCTGTGGAGCACAAGTCTATGTGACATAGTCACATTGGAACGAATAAAAATGCCAAATTAATCAATACTGAATTGAATCAAGGACTTGTGAATCAAAATTGAATATGGAAATCAGTATTGTAGCCCTAAAGAAGTTGTGATTGTTTAAATCTAATTAAAATGTATATTTCACCCAATAAATGGTATAAAAATGTGAAATCTTGGATAGAATATGAATAATGAATAGTCATAATAACATTTAAATGGCTATTGACAGCATTTATGACTCCTGTGCCATTTGTTTATTTATTTATTTTTTGTGTTTGTCAGAACTGGAATATTTTTGTACAAATTTAGTCAATTACATTGGTTAAATGTGACAGTAAGGCTCAGGTTTTCACAGTGAAAATTTTGAACACCCTTCCCTAAAGGCTGCAATCATTCTCTTATCTGACTAGAGGGGAGAGAGGAAGTGATTTGGAGAGAATAGAGGAGAGATAGGGAGGGTTGGGCTTGCCCATCATCTCTGTTGCACGTAGGCACTTAAAGGTGCAGTATGTAATATTGACAGCTAGCTGTTGAAATAGGTACTGCATTCCAAATTCAAAATATTGGAGAGTGTTGTGTCTCACGCCCTTCCTCCTCAGACTTGACACTCACGCGGGTTGCCAGATTAAGGACACGCAACAGGAACAAGCGCAGTTGTCAATGTAAGGCGATGAGCCTTACACTGCATGTTGATGAGTTTATTTATCCGTGTTTTAATATGCCTCTGGTCGTACGGCTTTTAGATGGATGCCGAGGCTTTTTAGATCGGGTAGAATCTGCAACCTCTGACCAGGATCGTTTGCTGGCTACCATGGCTGCAATTTGCTTTGTTTTTTTCTAACTGGCAACCCGAAGTGTCAATACTATTGGGTAAACTGGCAGTGGGTGGAACTACACAGACCAATACAAAAACAGACATTTCGATGTGCACAGATTTCAAAGTAGAATAACTGTCTATAGCATTGTTTTTGGAGAAACAAGTATGTGAATTTAGAATATCTGGGACATGTTTCATTGCTGTGATATATTTTACCTTGCAAACTGAGATCGCAGTGGGTGGAACTGCACAGACCAATACAAAAACAGACATTTCGATGTGCACAGATTTCAAAGTAGAATAACTGTCTATAGCATTGTTTTTTGGAGAAACAAGTATGTGAATTTAGAATATCTGGGACATGTTTCATTGCTGTGATATATTTTACCTTGCAAACTGAGATCATGCCACTGTTCAAAGACTTCAGGTTGTTATTTGTTCCACCTTTATTCACCTGTATTCCTGTTACTCAAATAGTAGAGTATGGCACTAGCAATGCTGAGGTCATGGGTTTGATTCCCACGGAATGCATGAACTGATTAAAAAATACTTTCAGTACAATATAAGTCACACTGAATGAAATGTATGACAGATGCTTACACATAGATTTATCTTCTCCAGTTCCCTTGTTCAGCAATACATGTATTCTTCATCATCTTAAAAATGTGGTCATCTATCAGTTTTTAATATAATGTAGATAACTATGTTTAGTTTGAGTAATGTGGTTTTGTGCATGTGCAAAGTGTTATACTAAAACATCTCTGCACGACAGGCATGTGGTTGTGTAAGTTCAAGCAGATGAGATAAATAAACCCATGTCAGCACTTTAGCCTTGTTATTTATGTAATACACTCTGTTCTTCTATATTCAACTCCCCTCTGTATGGACATATGTACACAAACACTTAACACACAAGAGCAGTCAGTTACCTGTGTTCTGTATTTACCATTGTCCCATGAGTCTGTCATTCAGGGTCACACATACTTGAGCTAAACTCCACATTCCTGTTTACACTATATGTATATAACCAGTATGCTGGTTATAATTTGGCATATGATATGTATCACAAACAGTACACCACCACTGGTGTATAGCTGAAACAATTGCTGTGTGTGCACATCTCCAGTTAACACGATCCCCAGTTGATCCAATTGATAACACTGGTTACAGGGCTTCGCTACACAACATGCATTAGGGTATTTAGTCCAAAAACAATGCATGTTTGGAGAAATATTTCAGTTTTCATGTTGCTTAATTTTTCTGTAGAAAGAATAATGATTTTTATTCATTTTCCATTAAGTTATGTGATTTGATGAGTGTGAAAGAGCATCAAAGATTCTTAGCTCTGCCTGTCTTCTGAGACCCACCATAAACATCCATGTTTCAAATAAACATACGATTGTGACAGTATGACGTTTTTAATTTTTGTGTGATTTTGTTTATTATAATAAAGGACATTTACATGAGAAATGCTAATTAGGTGTAGTGTTTGACCTTTTATAAAAAGCTACAAAGTATTTCTGCATTATTATGTGACCAAAATCCACATTAGATCACAATCAGAAGTTGTTTACTATATTTATTTGCTTGGTCAATGTTGTTGTGGGTGTTGATTCTTTTGCTGTTGTAAGCTGTAGATCAGATTGCACACCTTAGAACAGTGGTTCTCAATTCCAGTCCTCGTGCACCACCGCTCTGCATATTTTGCATGTCTCTCTTATTTAACACAACTGATTCAGATAACCAGCTCGTTAGAAGAGAGCTCCATGCATGAACTGTGTTCCGATTGACATGGTCCCTACACAGCGTTCTTTGCTCCCTACTCCCTGAGCATGGGAAATCCATTGAGTTTACTTCACTTCGGAATATTCATTCATGGATTTGTGCTATGCCATGGCCTGCAGAGTCTTCACACACAGACAAACTTACTAGAGAAGTGTGACATAATATACCTCTGTAAATAAATACAATTTAAATTCATGTCTCTTACACTTTAATGCCCTTTGAATGGAACATATACACTCCCTTCGAACTGGAATCATGGTGGAATATCCTGTGATGTCCACTTTGCAGGGCAGTTATGGTCAAATAGAACAAACGTCTGAAGTGATTTAACCCTCCAACAAGGGCGTCTCTCATTGGCTGTTTCTCAATTCCAAGAACGCAAAGAACAGACTTGTGTTCTCGTGGAGACTGATCTTGCCAGGCTACCTTGAAAGAACAAACTCGGAAGGACGCAAGAACACAGAATGCATCTTTGTAAGAATTGAGAATTGCTGTGATCTTGGTGCTCGACTGACAGTCCCAGAACGTTATAAGGAGCGAGATACTATAAATAACACATAACATCACAAACCGTCATATAAAAATATTTATTTCATATAATTATAGACAATACTTTCATAGTATTTATATTATTCTTTTTATTTTACCATATGTATTTGTAAAAATGATTAGGCTTAGGCATGTATATTTAATGTTGCTATATTATTAAAATTATCCATGTTAAAAATATACCAATAAAATTTTTTTCCAGGTCTTTATCACTTTATTAAAATTATGCAAAACAAAATGACAATGTTTACTTTCACGAGCCATTGCGTTTTTACAGGCTTGCAGTGAGAAGTTTAAAAGCTTACAGGTTTCCGTACGTCGTCCGCCCCCAGCATCTTCTGGGATTTCTAACGGTTCGATTCTCTAAAGTCTGCTGCATTCGATGCATCCTCGATATCAAGAACACATCCGGACACTTTCATGCGTCCTCTGTACTTGTGTTCTTGAGTATTGGAATTGAACTTTGACGGTTAATGATGACGTAGAAAGAGAACACAAGGACGCAAGATCGCTTAAGAACGCATATTGAGAAACGGCCATTGTGTCGCTGGTTACATTCTGGTCTGCCTGAGTTCGTTCATGTGTTTTGGAGGAGGTGTGGCTTTGGAAAGTGATTTGAAAGGGGGGTGGGATCTTGCTTTTAAAGCTAGCTTGCTATTGCTAGCCTCTCTGAAATCACCTACCCTACCTTTAATGAATACAAACATTTCTATGAAGTTGATTTATGATCTTTAATATTTTTTCTTTTCTTTATCACAGACACCATATGTCAGTGACCTGTATGTTACATTTAAATAATAGACACTCTGAAACATATAACTGTACTGCAGTGAACTGGGCCCTTTGAGTCAAGACATCCTCCACACTGGCTGACACATAAGAATGCATGATTCATGTGAAACGTACCGCCAAGCTATGCAGTCAATAACACTCACGCTAGAGGTCAAAATCAATATGCAGATAAACAAACAGACAATACATTCACACAGTGCCCAATACATGGAAACCAGTGTTATATGAGTCAGTTGAAGAAAAGTACAGTGGAGTTAAGCTCACACAGTTATTGGATTTAGCTGTTGTTATATTAAGACATAGGCCTAATTTTATGACACAGAGTAGGCTATGTCCTGATGCTACTGTACTTTATTGCTTTACTTAAAAGGAAACTAGCAAGTAAAGTACATACTTCTAATTATCTTTTTAACTAGAATTAAAGAATTATCATATTTCTAGTAAGTTCTTCTTCTTCTTTTATTTTATTTTTTTTACATTGATTTTATTTTGACTTTGTCCGTTGCTACTGTATTTTTTTTTCAGACACTGGGAAAGAGTGGCTATGCTGCATGCCAATGTATGGCTTTGAACATTATCCCCTCAAGAAAGGGTAACCTCTAATGGTAAAAGCAGGGCGAGAGAGAGAGAGAGAGAGAGAGCAATGAGAGAAAATGAAAAGATTCCATTTGGCCACTGTGACAGGAGCAGTTTGGGATGCCAAAAATTCCTCTGAGCCCCACTGGGTTTTGTTGTGAGGACAGTATGAAATGAATTCTGGGAGAAACGTGTAGGGGAGAGAAGTGTATTTACATTACATAAAGCCCAAGCTGTGTGGGGAAGATGAAATGTGCAAAAACATGCTTACAGTGAGAACAAACAATTATGAGGAGGAGAAATGAGGGTAATGTGAAGAGAGAGAGGCATTTGGTTACATTTTGTAACAGCAACAGACGGAAATAGAGTTTAACATTGTGTAAAACTCATTGCCACAATGCTGGTTTTGGCACATTGCTATGTGGTTGCAGGAGCTTGTTCTGGTTGGTTGCTTATTGGCCCTAGCTTATTGGCCCTAGTCTCATCTATGTTTCTGTGATATTTTTGTCCCTCTGTATGGCTGAGGTCATCTCAGTTACAAATGAAACCATGGTTCTTTGAATAGGGAACAAGGCGCTGCGTCAGTAACTGATGCTACAGCCCCCAGGTGTGATGAGGCACTCCGTCACCCATGTCATCACCAAACTGTGCCTAAATAAAGACCAATAAAGATTCATAGGCCAAGCCCAAACTTTTCACATTCTCGGCTGAGGATGCAATGCGGCACCCCAACCTGAGATAGCAGGTTGGCTCTAATCAGGATCTCCCAAAGGAGGAAACCAGATCCAAGAATCAAACTCGGGATAGCCATTGCAGTGCTACCAGCAGAAGATGTTGTCTGTCTCTGTCTTCTCACATCCTCAACAGGCCTAGTGGAATCAGCTTGAAAGGTAGGAAGGCATGCAAGCATGCCCTTGGCCATGTCTGAGCCACAGCATCTATTCCCAGGGGAGTTAGAGGTGACAGAGAGTCACTGGCTTGATTTGCTTGAAAATCTAGTCCCAGATTTGTTGTTCGTGTGATGTGCACTGCTCTGAAGGACAGAAACTTATGTGCACAGAAAAGGAAGCGCCTCACCAACCACCACATGAGGCGTTGATTTAACTACCATCATGCTGTCCATCCTGATGATGACACACATGCCAGTTCTAAATGTCTGGAGTTAAGTAGCCTAAAGCTAGAATAACCACCAAAATCTCTAGGAAATTCCAAAATTCCACAGGCTTATATTGACCTTCTGTCCTATTCTGAAATGATTCAGACATGTGCGAAACAATACTACATGAGCAGGAGACAGTCGAACCTGCATAGTGAGAATATAATTCCGTTCCTAGGTGTCAGGATCGGCAAAAGGGCCTAGCATGAACCACGGGGGCATTGCTCACCCCGTGCATTGTCATAACTGGCTGTACAAACAATGCCTTTATCCGAGACACATGTCTGCATGACGGTTTTGAACCTGTTGTGAAATAAGCTGTTGAAAAGCAGATGATGCTTGTTTTATTGTGCGAAAGTTCTCAACAAACATGAGCTATAGAAATGTCTATCAAATAACCTTTTCCTTCCTCCTTATCTCTGTGAGATTGAGTCACATATATCTCTCCATCACAACCATCCCTGCCATATCGCAAGGCATGTTCTTGGTGGCTTGAAGTGTCAGATCAATTGCACTACAAAACTCTTTCACCTCAGTGGTCAAACCTAGTCCCTCATCCATATCCCTGGATGTCCACTAGACAGTAGTCACACCTGGTGGTTTTCCTGTGTTTCTAGACATCAGCTACTGCCACCTATTTAAGGCAACCTTACTTTTTTTTAGCATACACCAAATTATGTTTTATTAACAAAGTTCTGGAGGAGCATGTTCAAATAATCAGCAAGAAAGGAGGCATATATATATATATATATATATATATATATACATGAGGGTGTGTAAATGATAACAAGAGTTTTCATTTTTGGGTCCATTTACAGGCAGAAATAGTCAAGTCCTCAATGTTACCTGATTATAATGTGCCATATTTCCAGCTTTTCCATAATCATAAGCCATAAGCTTACTGGATTTCACAGCCTGTACAAAGAATACAATAAATGTATTTAAAATCAGGTAAAACTATAAAGTAGAACATTCAAATGTTTGATAGTGCCTTCTGTATCAAAGAGCAGTCTGTGTGGCTTTTATTGGACCATGTTGGTGTTTGTTGGGTCAGTGTGAACATGACAGTTGTTTTACAGTAGAGCCTGTTACATGACAGTTGTCCAGCATCCCTCCTCCACCCCAACTCCTCACTCTCAATTATTCCAATGCCAACCAAGGATGGGGAGTACTCTGGGTTAGGCAACATTCTGAACTCAGAGCCCTCTCCTTGGACAGTATGACAGAAAAAAAATTCTATATTATATCTAATTATATGTAAGTGTGTAACTCATAAAAAAAATGAAAAGCATAACTTTGATAACTTGGAGAGTAGGGTAAGTTGAGCCACTTTTTACTTGCATTGTCTTTAAACTGAGCGGATCATAGTAATGTGTCCAACTAAAATTTGCACATAAATTTCAGGATGTGGTGAATCCTTGGGAATAATCTTAAAACTTGGATCTAAAATAAATTGGTTTCAAAATATGACTTTAAAAAAAAAGTGGTATCTTGGCTCAACTTACCCCTACTGAGGGGCAAATTGAGCCTAGGGAGAGGATAAGTTGAGCCACATGGGGTTAAACTGTACCATTGATTATGCAGAAATGAGCTGAACATTTTCACCCTGTGCTATATCCAAGGAAGAGAAATTCAATAAAACATTAGTCCTTAAAATCTGCATGTGAGCCTTGTGATGGACTGGCCATCCATCCAGGGTGTTTCCCCACTTGTGGCTCAAGATGCTGATTTAGACTCCAGCTCCCTGCGACCCTAATAAGGATAAAGCGGTTTGGATGATATGGATGGATGATGTCAGTTTTATTTAAATATAAAGTTTACAAATTTAAAGGCCATTAAAACAAACAAATAAAAAAATATTTAAAAGTTTCAGAACAAAATAAAGGATTTTAGGGGATTAAAATTTCATAAAAAACTTTAATGGCCAATTTTCTTCAACAAGGCCTGTTTAAAATTTTTAGAACAAAATCGAGTTCAAAACAAAGAACAAAATCAAAATGTTTAGTCTAAAATTAATAAAATGTATAATTGCAGTAAAATAATACTTAATAAGTAATCATCAGAAGGGGCGAGCCACTGGCTCAACTTAACCCAGAACCCTGGGCTCAAATGACCCCACTCCTACCATTTTAAGAAACTTCATCCAGCAGTTTAGAGCCAAGAGCCAACTAACAGTGTAGCCTCATATTATAACTTCCTAAAGCACAAACACACGTGTGATATTTTTTCAGATTTGTCTGTAATTGTTCAGACACAAGAAGCATGAGTCCAAAAAAACTGGTTTTGAAACTTAAATGTAGTTACAAATTATCCCATGAGCCTCTCTCTATCACAGAGTGAGTAAAATGGACAACTCTTCATATATTTGTGGTCACATCACCAGTTTCGTTTAAGGTTGTCTAGAAACAAGGGGTGGCTCAACTTACCCCGCTCTCCCCTGTATAATTACTCCTGCTGCTTGACCTCTACGGTGGTTGTCTACTGTTATGTCCCCACCGATGTCAAAATCAAACCTACGCCTCCCCCCTTGTGGATTATGGACTTGCATTTAGCCAGAAGCAATGGTTTAGTTGTTAAAATCATCTTAATAATGGATTTGGTTCTTACAGACATGCAGCTTTTCACTAAAATGTTCTTCACACTAAGAAAAAAATGGAGGGGAACCAAAAATGGTTCTTTTATGGCATCGCTGTGAAAACAGCCTTTTGGAACCTTTATTTTTAAGAGTGTATAGGTGCAAAAAGCCCCTGATCTTATTGCTGTCACGACATTTTTTGTCAACATAATCCTTCCTATGTATGAACTAATTCATAATTGTTTTCAGGCATCAGCCGTGGCCAGCGATTGCAGGCGATTTTTGGAACAGGAGCAACACTGCTGTTCTCCAGATGAAGAGCGCTGGACACATCTTCACGCTTACCTGCAGAAATTAGACGAGTTTTCTCCTGAGCACTTCCAGGACGTGAGAGCGCAGGCCTGTTCCAGCTCCAGAGCTCTGCAGGTGTGGGACGCAGCCTGGATCCACTGCCAGGACATCCGGCGACAGCTGGAGGAGAGACTGGCGCTTCTGGAAGGAGCTCAAACAGCCGGCGGACACCGCTCTGATTGGCCGGAGGTCATTCCAGGTGAGGATGGAGAAGAGTCTATATAAGATAGGGCTGGCATGATATGGAAGCATGAATAAAAAAATTAAAATGGTAATTGAGACTTTTTATTTAACAATTCTGACTTTTTTTTCATAATTGCCAGTTTATATCTCACAATTGCAAGTTATAAACTCATAATTCCATTTTTTCTCCAAATTGCGTTTACATGATGCAATGCTGACTTTTTTGCATGATGCAATTCTGAGTTTTTTCCTCAGAATTTATAATCAAATATAGTTTATATCTAACAATTACAAGTTATAAACTTGTAATTGCAATTTTACTCATAATTCTAAGTTTACATCATGCAATTCTGACTTTTTTGCTTAGAAATGAGTTATAAACTCGCAATTGCATTTTTTTTCTCCATATTTTAAGG
>NW_015544232.1:609779-614989 GCF_001515605.1 Sinocyclocheilus anshuiensis
TTTATACACAAGTAGCATGCGTCCTTGAACATAAAAAATAATGTTGAACACCATAAAACTGTTTTTTGAACTTAAATATAGTTACAAGTTATTTCATGGGCCTCTCTTCATCAGAGGGTGAGTAAAATGGATGACTCTTCAAATATTTATGGTCAAATTACCAAATTTGTTTATGGTTGCCTAGACACTAGGGGTGGTTCAACTTCCCTAGAGGCTCAAATCCACAGTAGGAATAGAATATGGAGGTTTCTGTTGGCATGTCATTGAGAGGAAAAGCTAGAAAAGGAAAGGGAAGATTTATGATTTTGCTGAAAATATGCCTAAGACAGAGGCTGTTGATCACACAAGCAAGAAAAAGTAATTCAAGAAACCAGTTAAGCAGTATGTGTGAGAAGGAAATGCTCCTCCCTCTCTCCTCCACTGACCTACTTCCAGCAGCACACAGGATAATGTGATGTGGTCGTGGGCTGAATGAGAAATGGCAACAGCCATCCACCTCCCCCTTTCTATCTCTGTCTCTCTGATTCTCTCGGTCTCTCTATATTCACCACTGTGCTCTTTAGACAAAACAGGTTACCCAGTATGCCCTGCCAGCATGAACATTTTTATGTACCCATGTATGCACAAATTACATTCTTGGTTGTTTTCCAGTGTCCACACATCCGTACCTGCATTTATATTAGTGGTGTTTTCAATATCATTAATGAAACAACTGTAATGTATCCATTAGGGGTCATTCACAAAAGGCAGTATCTTTAATTTAATGGAACCTTGGGCTCAAATGACCCCACTCCTACCATTTTAAGAAACTTCATCCAGCAGTTTAGAGCCAACATCATGCTAACAGTGTAGCCTCATATTATAACTTCCTAAAGCACAAACACACGTGTGATATTTTTTCAGATTTGTCTGTAATTGTTCAGACACAAGAAGCATGAGTCCAAAAAAACTGGTTTTGAAACTTAAATGTAGTTACAAATTATCCCATGAGCCTCTCTCTATCACAGAGTGAGTAAAATGCACTGACCTACTTCCAGCAGCACACAGGATAATGTGATGTGGTCGTGGGCTGAATGAGAAATGGCAACAGCCATCCACCTCCCCCTTTCTATCTCTGTCTCTCTGATTCTCTCGGTCTCTCTATATTCACCACTGTGCTCTTTAGACAAAACAGGTTACCCAGTATGCCCTGCCAGCATGAACATTTTTATGTACCCATGTATGCACAAATTACATTCTTGGTTGTTTTCCAGTGTCCACACATCCGTACCTGCATTTATATTAGTGGTGTTTTCAATATCATTAATGAAACAACTGTAATGTATCCATTAGGGGTCATTCACAAAAGGCAGTATCTTTAATTTAATGGAACCTTCTAATACAACTGATTTAGAATGCTCTACATAGACAGCTGCTTCACTCGCCACAGAAATATCTTTCCTAACCCTCCTCACAAGCATCTGAGACTTGACATAATCACAGTAAATTATTAAAGTTAGATACTAAATTTATCCCAGTGTTAAAGTTTAAAGTAGTGTTACGTCCATAAATGTCCTTGTGGGAGTGCCTGTGTTTTCTTTTCTTTTTTCTCTCTCTCTCCTGCTTGCTCTCTCCCCTTTCCCTGTCGATCTTTTAAGGCTGCCTCCCTTTACTGCTGATTGGCTCAGAAAGCTGTCAGTCATCATTAAACGACGTGACGCCAACCTATCCGCTGCCAGCAAAGTTTTCTGCCGGAAGATAAATAGGACGCTGAAAGGAGTGAATGGAGACCTCTTTTGCTCCCTGCCTTTTTGCTGTCATTTTACTCGTTTTTGATTTGCTTTATTTGTTATTCGTTTATGCTAAAATCCTTTGTGTTTTGTTTGACATTTTTTAAACCTTACCACTTTTTGATTTGCCATTTCATTTGGTCATTTTGTTGTTACTTTTTTATTCGGATGGCATTGCTCTCTGAGCTTTGATGAGCTTACGCTCTATTACGTTTACTCTTTACTCAAGAGAAAGGTGGATAGGGAAGATGTCGTGCGACTTCCATTGTACAACACTTAGATAACTCAATGTATAGACACACCAGTTAAGAGGTGAACGCCATCTCCTGTATGTTCAATTTTGTTAGTTGAGAGTAGGGAAGTATAAGGCGCTGAAGATTTTCTTTCTTTCTCTTTAGTTAGGCTAGAGGGTTAAAATAAGTTAGAATTGGTTTTGTTGTGTTTCTTTCTTTCTTTTGGCGTCACTAGCATCCCCTTTCTCTTGGGTTGCTTTGTTTGTTTGTTTTTTCTTTTCTTTTCTTTTTCTGGGTTGTAAATATTTGTACATATTGGTTGTTTCTTTATTGATTTATATTTTTTGTATATATGCTTAATAATTATATGGATTTGTTTTCTTTTTTGTACATTAAATCACTTTCTTTGGCACTTCGTTGTCCTTGCATTGTCTCTTGCCTCCTCCATCATTTTGCAAATTTGCCACAGTCTCAATGTTACTCCTTTTACCCCTAGACAATTTTAAAAGGGTCGTAACATTTAATGGGTGCTCGTCTGGGATTTATGAATCCACAAAATTATGGTAATTGTGGTAATTTTGTAGATGTGTTGGTGGCAAAAATGGACATTGCATCGTTTGGTGTATTGTGACGGTATAGGACTCATGCGGTGTGGTAGTGTTATGCTTATTGGGTGGTTATTCATTATGGAAGTGTTTAATTTTGTTACCAGTCCATCTGTTGAGAAAATTAATTTGTGCAGAAAGCGGGATTTATTGCAGATCGCAGACCATTATCAGATCGTTGCGAGTAGACAAGCTCTAAAGAAAGACATAAAAAGTAGTGTGTTACAGCGTTTGAGTGAACAAAATGTGCTTCCTATGTCAAATACCGGGGATGATGAGGCTAGTGGAAATGTTAGTATTGGTGACGTTGCTGTGGCTGGTCTCAGTTCTATGGATGATGAGGATAGAGTGGTAGAGCGGAGTGGTAGAGCTGGTGCTGAGGCGGAGGTGGAGGCTGATGCCAAGGCCGGCTTGCCCCCGTTTGATCCGTTTTCTCCCTGTTCAACTGATTCAAGAGAGGGCGCGCGACTGAAGGTCCGCTTGGTCCGGTTGCATTATGAAGCACAAGAGAAAGCCAACGCACGTCAAGCTGAATTAGATTTGCGTTTGGAAGTGCGCAAGCTTGAAATAGAGGCTGACAAGCAGGTGAAGCTGTGGAAGCTTGAGTTGGAGGCGGCGAAGGTAACTTCTGGCTCCACTGTGCAAGCGAACCCAGTTCAAGTCTCTCAGAGTCCTCCGCTGGCTGAGACACATTTGACGTAGGTAAGCACATTTCATTAGTTCCTCAATTTAGAGAAACCAAAGTAGTTTCTTCAGTGCGTTTGAACGCCTCGCAACTTCTCTTCGTTTGCCTAAGGAGGTCTGGTCTTTGCTTTTGTAATGTAGATTATTTGGTAAAGCGCAAGAAGTTTGTTCTATGTTATCGCTAGAAGAGAGTCTGAAATATGAGTCTGTGAAATCGGCTATTCTGCGAGCATATGAGTTGGTTCCAGAGGCTTATAGGCAACGTTTTAGAAAACACAAAAAGAGTCCTACACAAACATTTGTGGAATTCGCTAGGGAGAAGGGAGTGTTATTCGATAAATTGTGCACCACCAGTAAAGGGAGTGATTTTGACTCTTTAAGAGAGTTGATGTTACTAGAGGAGTTCAAGGGATGCTTACCTGAACGTGTAGTAGTGTACCTCAACGAACAGAAGGTAACTTCTTTGTCACACGCGGCTGTACTTGCAGACGAGTTTGTGTTAACTCACAAAAATGTTTTTTCTTCAGTACGTCCTGAGAAGTCACAAGCTGATAGTTCAAAATCTCACACGTCGCGTTCAAGACATAGTCCACCTCGTAATAAAGAGGAGCGTGAATGTTTCTACTGTCACAAAAAAAGGCATGTGATCACTGATTGTTTGGCTTTGAAGTGCAAACAGCAGCCACAACCAAAGAGCGTGGGGCTTGTGAAAGCTTTTAAATCTGCTGTCACTGTGCATATTGAGGAAAGAATTGATGAGAGTTATCGGCTCTTTGTGTCAAAAGGGTTAATATCTCTGTATGGGAAAAGGGAGGACCAGGAAGAAGTAAGAATACTCAGGGACACTGGTGTCATGCAATCCTTTATTTTGTCAGATAAATTACAGCTGTCTGACAATACCTTTTGTGGCTCTAGTGTGATCGTGCAGGGCATTGAGATGGGATGCGTGAAATTCCCGCTGCATCGTGTGCACTTACAGAGTGAGTTGTGTACTGGTTTCATGAGAGTTGCTGTGTGTCCTTCTTTTCCTGTGAAGGGTGTTGATTTTATTCTTGGAAATGACCTGGCAGGTGGAAAGGTAATGCCTGTTTTTGAAGTTGTTGATGAACCAGATGCGTTTTGCGAGTTCGAGGTACTGTCTGAAACTTACCGTGATGTTTTCCCAGCGTTACACGTTACACGCGCCCAGTCGCGCAGAGTAGGTGATGTAGTTGATCTGTCTAAGTCATTCATGTTCCCACTGTTGTCGGGGGACACATCACTGGATATTAGGGCTGTGAATCTTTGGGTAGACAGCGAATCGATTTGATTCACGATTCATAGGTTTTCGATTCGATTCAAGAACGATTTTTGCGAATTCACAACGATTCAATTCGATTCGATTCACAATTAAATTCGATTTGATTTGATTAACGATTCGATTCTGCATTCTTTAAGTGCAATCACAGGATTATTTAAATGCTTCCCCTAAATTCTTTAAATGCTTAGTCAGGGGGCAAATTACACAGCAGCCTTTATGGTTACAGAACCATAGGTCAGAGGGGAAAAAAACACTTTTGTGCATTGTTAGATGCTAGTTTAATGATTCTATGGCATGACATGGCATATGTAGAAATTTTAATTTTTTTAAAAAGCCAAGATTTAAAAAAAGAGCTTTCAAGGGGTCATATGATGTTGCTAAAAAGAACATTATTTTGTGTATTTGGTGGGCTAGAGTGAGCAGAGGCCGGCTTGAGTGAGCTTGCGGCAACCACATGTGACGACCCCCGGGCTGGACTCCGCCTCGTCCACGGTGAAAGCCGATCCGGCGATCCACAGCGCGAAGTTGATGTCTTTCCTCAACGACCAGCACAGATCAGCTCCAGGCATGACGAAGCGGATATCGTCCTCTTTTGGAAGGCCAAACAAAGTAGTTTCGC
>NW_015544232.1:615437-650256 GCF_001515605.1 Sinocyclocheilus anshuiensis
AGATTAGACGCGGTTTAGCCAATCACAACACACTGAGCTAGCTAACCAATCAGAGCCCATCGCCTATTTCTGAGGGAGGGGCTTCATAAGAGAAGGAAATGATCAGCCCGTTTCTCTGAGAAGGGACAGAGAGGTGTGGAATAAAGGTAAATTATGTGAAAAATAATGCGTTGCACCAAGAGCTTGTAACACTCCAAAGAGAAAGGAAAAATTAAAAATCACATCATATGACCCCTTTAAAAGTATTATATAGGCTAACATTTTGTCACACCAGGGGCATAGCCATCATTTCAGAAGTGACAGAAAAGTCAAATACAGTATGTATGTATGTATTATTATTATTATTTTTTTTTTTACATGGAATTCTTTTCTTATCTCTTACTTTGAATTTTCTATAAGAAATCAAATACACTGCTAGACAATAATCAATAATGCCATAATTCCTAATGGCAATGTTATGATTGTTTTATATACTACAAGCAATTATTAAAATTTTCTGCACAGAATAAGGTAAAAAATATATATACTTTATAGTTTCTGTAGGCTACTGTAATAAATTATATGTCAATTAGCACTGCATCATTCATAAATTGAATTTATTTATTGTGTTTATAATACACTGCTAGACAATAATCAATAATGCCATAATTCCTAATGGCAATGTTATGATTGTTTTATATACTACAAGCAATTATTAAAATTTTCTGCACAGAATAAGGTAAAAAATATATATACTTTATAGTTTCTGTAGGCTACTGTAATAAATTATATGTCAATTAGCACTGCATCATTCATAAATTGTATTTATTTTTTGTGTTTATTGTCTTAACGTTTCAGTTCATTCTGCTTTTTATACAGTTTAGCTGCAGATATAGCCTGGCACGTCTATGAGCGCGAGATCACTTCTCTTTCAGTGCGAAAACTTATATATCTCATTTTCATAAAATAAAATGCTATAGTATTTAACTTTTCCTCTCCATCGGCGAATGATGATCCTGAAAGAAAACGCGCCCAATGTCTGTTTGCTAGCAACAAACACTACTTCCATGCATCTGATTATCAGATAAACCTTGTGCTCTTATTTCAAGGTTGTTGTTAATGCTGTGGTTATTTTAACAGTTTTGTTCATACATTCAGTTGAAGGACATTGTTAAAACACATTTATCATTCAATGGAACTGTGCGTATGCTTTAGACACTTACATTTTTGCTCCGTCCACGCAATAAATGTGCAACCTTCGACTGCTCAGGTAATGTCGTCAGCATTGAAAAACTTTGAAAAACTACAGAAAAGCAAAACTACTTCACTTTAGCATTACTGGCCACGAGTACTAAGGAGAGATCACACATCAGCTGCGTCTGTGAGACGAACTGAGTGCGAGCGCAATCCTGTGACAGTCACAGGCGGTAAATAGTGCAGTGCGTGAAGGAGAGATGCGAGGCACGAAACACTGTTCAAGGTCTCCATTAATTCGTGCTTGTAGTAATTTAATGTGTGTATATATTTTGAAAGAATTGAATCGCTATAGAAATTGCGATTCATTCGATTCTTAGCGTTTAAAAAAAATTACTGTCCGAAATCGACGATTCACGATTCAAAAATCCATGTTTCAAGATCGATGCATTGCATCGTCAGGGTTTGTAATCGATGCATTGAGAAAACGAGTGAATCATTACACCCCTACTGGATATGAATCTTGAAAAGGAAAACAGTTCAAAGACAGAAAACAAAGGTGTAATTGTGTCTGATGCAGAAATACTCAAATAACCAGTGTCATGTGAGAAAATTATTGCTGCGCAGAAAGAAGATAAAACTCGTCACTTCTTTTAATTCTGCTTTCCCTTGATGTGGCTAAGGATAAGAAATTTGCTTACTTCATTGACAATGACTTACTGATGAGAAAGTGGTGTTCTCATGCTGACAAGAATTTAGACTGGAATGTTGTTTATCAAATTGTTGTCCCGTTTTCCTATCGTCAACATGTCTTGTGCTTCGCTCATGATCACCAGCTTGCTGATCATTTAGGAGTTACGAAGACATATAATAGGATTTTGAGCCATTTCTTTTGGCCAGGATTAAAAAAAAATGTTACTCATTACTGCCATACTTGTCATACCTGTCAGACTGTTGGGAAACCGAACCAGAGAATTCCACCCGCTCCTTTGTCTCCTATACCTGCGATTGGGGAACCGTTCGAACATGTGATGGTAGACTGCGTTGGTCCGTTACCTAAAACTAAGTCTGGTAACCAGTTTTTATTAACTATCATGTGTGTGGCTACCAGATTCCCGGAGGTGATTCCACGAAAAATCACCGTGCCTGTCGTCATCAAAGCATTGGTGAAATTCTTCTCCATGTTTGGACTGCCAAAAATAGTGCAAACTGATCAAGGTGTGAATATTTTATCGAAACTTTTTAAACAAGTACTTTCTCTGGCAATTTCTCACCGAGTCTCAAGTGCGTACCACCCGCAGAGCCAGGGCGCACTTGAGCGCTTTCACCAAACCCTTAAGTCAATGCTTAAGAAATATTGCCAGGAAGATTGGGGTGAGGGAGTTCCCTTAGTTTGCTGTCAGAGAGACCATTTAGGAATCTCTCGGTTTTAGTCCAGGCGAACTTGTGTTTGGACACCAAGTTACAGGTCAGCTGAAAGTTCTTAAAGAACGGATTTTAGCGCACAATTCAAATTCAAACACTAGCGTACTGGATTATGTAAGCATGTTTCGAGATCGTCTTCATACTGCTTGGTCGCTAGCTAGAAAATCGCTTGCCAATGCTCAGGAAGATATGAAGAGTAAATTTGATAAACAAGCAGTAGCGCGATCATTTCAACCTAGTGACAAAGTGCTTGTGTTCTTGCCTGTCCCAGGATTATCTTTGTGAAAACCTGTGTTTGTCACCTAAACGTGTTAAAAGCTTACCATACTAGAGAGTCGTCAATGGCGAGTGCTGCTGAACAGACTGTAGGGTCCGCTGTCTCTTCTGTCGCTATAGCCGTGGGTCTGGCGCCATCTCCTGGTATTTTGGGTGCGGACGATGTGGTGCTTCGCAATGCTTCTCAGCAGTGTGTAAGGTTAGCCAATTCAGAGATTTTAGAAAATCTTCACTCCTATCTTAATCATTTGACTGTGGATCAGAGAATAGATATTGTAAAATTACTTTCTGATTTTAAATGTCTGTTTGGTGATGTCCCTACACAAACAAATGTCCTGAAAAATGATATTAATGTGAACAAAGCTAGTCCTACTAAGCAACACGCTTACCGTGTAAACTCAATGGAAAGATCTGTTATGCGTAAGCAGGTAGAGTATCTGCTGGAAAATGGTTTAGCCAAGTCCAGTTGCAGTCCCTGGAGTTCTCCGTGCCTACTTGTTCCCAAACCCCATGGCACATTCAGATTCTGTACTGATTACATTTACATTACATTTACATTTAGTCATTTAGCAGACGCTTTTATCCAAAGCGACTTACAAATGAGGACAATGGAAGCAATAAAAATCAACAAAAGAGCAATGATATACAAGTGCTATAACAAGTCTCAGTTAGCTTAACGCAGTACACGTAGCAAGGGTTAATATAATAATAATATAATTAATAAAAATAAAAAATAATAATATAATAAATAAAAAATAAAACAGATAGAATAGAAAAAGAATAGAGCAAGCTAGTGTTAGAGGTCTTTTTTGCTTTTGTTATTTGTATAATAAATTAAAACAGATAGAATACAAAAAGTTCAGAAAGCAAGTGTTATTATAATTTTTTTAAGAAAACAAGCAGCAAATGAATAGAGTGCAAGTCTAAAAGGAACAAGTTTTTTGTTTTTTTTAAAGAATAGAATTAGAATAGAGAGTGCTAGGGTTAGAGGGTCAAGTCTCAATAGGGTTTAAGTCTGGAGACATGCTTGGCCAATCCAACACCTTTACCCTCAGGTGTGTTTGGGGTCGTTATCATGTTGGAATAGTAAAGGGGTGCAGAGCCAGTGGTGTCTTTGTAGGCAAACATCAATGCCTTGAATTCTATGCGAGCAGCTATTGGTAGCCAGTCCAAATTGATAAACAGAGGTGTGACGTGCATTCGTTTTGGCTCATTAAAAATTAATCTTGCTGCCGCGTTCTGGATTAATTGTAAAGGTTTGATAGAACTGGCTGGAAGACCTGCCAAGAGAGCATTGCAATAGTCCAGCCTGGACAGAACAAGAGCTTGAGCAAGGAGTTGTGAAGCATGTTCCGAAAGAAAGGGCCTGATCTTCTTGATGTTGAATAAAGCAAATCTGCAGGACCGGACAGTTTTAGCAATGTGGTCTGAGAAAGTAAGCTGATCATCAATCATAACTCCAAGGTTTCTGGCTGTTTTTGAAGGAGTTATGGTTGATGTGCTTAACTGGATGGTGAAATTGTGATGAAACGATGGGTTTGCTGGAACCACAAGTAGTTGGATTACCATAAGGTAAATGCTGTGACTGTGCCAGACAGTTACCCGTTACCTCGAATGGAGGACTGTATAGATAACATCGGTTCTGCACATTTCGTTACAAATCTTGATATGCTGGAAGGATATTGGCAAGTTCCACTCACCTCACAAGCTTCTGAGATTTCAGCCTTTGTAACCCCAGATAACTTCCTCCAGTATACGGCGATGGCTTTTGGGCTTAGAAACGCCCCAGCAACTTTCCAGCATCTCGTTAATATAGTTTTACATGATGTACCGAATTGCAACGCGTATCTTGATGATCTGGTGTTGTATTCGTTGAGTTGGTCAGAACACATTTGCCTGTTAAGAACCGTGTTTGAACGACTCGTTGGAGCAAATTTAACACTTAACCTAGCAAAATGTGAATTCAGGAAAGCAACTGTCACTTACCTTGTTAAGGAGTTTGGTCAAGGCCAAGTGCGACCGGTAGAGGCCAAGGTCATGGCCATAGCGGAATTTCTGATTCCTACTACCCGTAGAGAATTACGGAGGTTCTTGGGTATGGCAGGCTATTATCGTAGCTTCTGTAAGAATTTCTCGACCATCGTGAGTCCTCTTACTTCACTGCTTAGCCCGTCTAAACATTATGAGTGGTCTGCTGAGAGTCAACATGCTTTTTCAGTCAAAACTTTGATGTTTAATGCACCTGTTTTAAAGGCACCTGACTGTACGCGAAAATTTAAACTGGAGGTTGATGCAAGCGGCGTGGGTGCTGGGGCTGTTCTTATTCAAGAGGATGAGAATGGAATAGAACATCCTATTAGCTATTATTCTCGTAAGTTCAACAAACATTAGCTGAATTATTCAACTATTGAAAAAGAAGCTCTTGCTTTATTTCCCGCATTCCAACACGTTGAAGTCTACCTTGGTTCCAGTAGTCTTCCGATTGTGGTATATACAGATCACAATCCTCTTGTGTTTTTAACTCGAATGTACAACCACAATCAGCGTTTAATGCGTTGGGCTCTTATTTTCCAGAACTACAATCTAGAAATCAGACACGAGAAGGGTTCGGAGAATGTCTTAGCTGATGCTCTCTCGAGAGTATAGTTGGTATTGTGTTTTTTTTTTCTTCACAAACGAGTTTGTTCTTAAGGGTGGGAGTGTTACGTCCATAAATATCCTTGTGGGAGTGCCTGTGTTTTCTTGTCTTTTTTCTCTCTCTCTCCTGCTTGCTCTCTCCCCTTTCCCTGTCGATCTTTTTAGGCTGCCTCCCTTGACTGCTGATTGGCTCTGAAAGCTGTCAGTCATCATTAAACGACGTGATGCTGACCTATCCGCTGCCAGCAAATTTTTCCGCCGGCAGATAAATAGGATGCTGAAAGGAGTAAATGGAGACCTCTTTTGCTCCTTGCCTTTTTGCTGTCATTTTACTCGTTTTTGATTTGCTTTATTTGTTTATTCGTTTATGCTAAAATCCTTTTTATTTTCCATTTTTTAAACCTTACCACCTTTTGATTTGCCATTTCGTTTGGTTATTTTGTTGCTACTTTGTTATTCGGATGGCATTGCTCTCTGAGCTTTGATGAGCTTATGCTCTATGACATTTACTCTTTACTCAAGAGAAACCACAACAAATTCCTTGTGTGTTTGCACACAAACTTAAGCAAGCTTAGGTAAAACATGAACCAAAAAAAAGGAACACTATCTATATTAGGAGCATTAGTATTAATATTATGATGTTCTGTAAATTGCATTATTGACAAACAATTTTCCTGTTTGCCACTGTAAAGTTGCTTTGACACAATCTGTATTGTATAAAGCGCTATACAAATAAAGGTGACTTGACTTGACTTGACTTGTTTGCATCAGTGGGAGAACTGTTATTGGAACCAAACGTCATGGAAGTCATTCAGTTTTATTTTTAATTTATTTTTGTAAATTAATTGATCTGAATAATAACCAGTTCTTCATTCTCAACACTTAACACTTTTTGCTTGGAAAGTCTTCTTGATATAGCAGAAACCTGATCTGATTTGCATGCCTTTTTAGCCAGTTGGAGCTGGTCTAGATTGCTGATCACCTCAATTTATCCTGGCAGATCATCTTGGACAAACTAGTTATAGCTACCAGACCACCTTGTACTGGCAAAAATCCAGCTACCGTATTATGTCATAACATTTTGAATGCAAGCACTTTTTGTAGCAAGCACTTGTAGGGTTTGATATCAGAAATAAGCAAGGCTGACAGATTTATTTCCTTATCACAATTTTTTGGTGAGCCTAATGGAAACCACTACATTCTCATTATGGTGGACTTACTCGTGAGAGCAGGGAGTCTAGAAATGCTGGGCTTGTTTCCCGTTTTAGTTTTCTCTGTTCTGGTGAGTGTGATGGGTACAGCCACCACTTCTGGAAATTACTCATGTCCTCCCTCACTTTACTTCTCTTTTGCCATTGGCGAACATTGTAGCCTGAAAACAGAAAAGTCTTTGTTGTGCCCCGGGGGTTATGCCAGCACATCCAGAGAGGTGCCAGGCGGTTCCATTCTCTGTGCCCACACAGACCGAAGAAGTTCTGGAGAGTGATGAGAGCGGTTGCTTTTCAGAAAGTCAGCTCCTTCATGGCCACTCCACACAGCTGAAGGGTTCAGCCTGTAAAACAACAGCTTCTATCTTTCATTGATGTTCCCATTCTGATGATGAGCAATTAAAGCTGTCAGACTGATGTGAAACTGCTTTAAATTCAACATCAGTTATGTGCATCAGTTTAGGGAACACCATATCAGGGAGTATTGAGGGCTTTAAAAAAAATAAATAAATCACAACTATTATTAGGAGGCTTTAGCTTTTCTCAAGAGTTGCTTTTGAGTTTTTATTTCTGTGGCTGAATTCTCGACACATTTATTTAGCTTCTTGCCATTTGTCTTAAAGGTATAGTTCACCCCAAAATGAAAATTATGTCATTTACTCACCTTCAAGTTGTTCCAAACCTGTATGAGTTTCTTTCTTCTGCTGCTGGTAACCACTGACTTCCATAAAAAAAATACTATGGAAGTCAATGGCTAACAGCAACTTTTAGGCTACCAACATTCTTCAAAATATCTTATTTTGTGTTCTACAGAAGGAAGAAATTCATACAGGTTTGGAACAACATGAAGGTGAGTAAATAATGACAAAATTTTTGGGTGAACTATCCCTTCAATGTTTTACAGTAGATTTAAAAACCATTTAGTTTGTGATAAATGATTAGGTAGACGTAGTTATCAGGTGTGGTTTTTATTAAATCCTGATTGGTTCTCTTTTTCTCTTTCAGATCATGCCCCCTAGATAGCAGACTCTTTGCCTCACTGGCTGTCGGCCCCTCTGGATTGGAGAGGATGCCTCCCCGGAAGCGCACACGGCCCACCCTGGGCTTCCTGTGCTGCTTCAGCAGCAGTGAACCCCCTGAGATCAACCTGAAAGACAGTGTACCACTGCAGCTGCTGGAGTTCAGTGCCCCCATGCCCCCAGAGGAAGAACTGCATGCCCGCTTCTCTGAATTAGTGGTTAGTATCTGCCAGCTATTCTGGTGGTCAGGTTTATGCCATCAAATCTGTATCTGTTTAATTTACTACTTGATCCTTTCAAGGAATCCATATCCATAATCCATGTAACACATACGTGGAAAATTCAAGGGGCTAACTGTGTGTAATCAGTGTCACAGTGACTTAGCATCTAATTTCTAACATCAGGTAGTTTGGAACACTTGTAGTACAAAAGTTGATCATAAAAAAGGCTTTAGGAATATATGCATTATTGAGGTTGAGGCATATTCTTTCTAGTTCAGTGAAGCAAATTCAATGCTGATCCCTGCTGCTGCCAAACAACAATGGTTTGGAGAATCCTGAATAATACAGTTTGGCAAGCAAAGTAGGGGGTTTAATCTACAAATTACTTAAATATCCAATTAAAGGGGTTGTGACATGAGAAATCAAATTTTCCTTTGACATTTTACATATAAGAGGTCTTTGTGTTATTAAAACATCATTTTATAGCTTTAATAAGCCTCCTCATTATAAACAACACATTTATGTAATCAAGCACCAAAAATGGCTTGTTTTTATATTGTGGCATTTGTGACATCAAATGAGAAAATACATTTGCATATGTCTGTCTTAACAGCAAGACATCAACAAATAGTTATACATCATTGCACCATAGGCCACGCCCACTGGCATTCAGTTCTCATTGTTTAATTATGTCATTTGCATGATACATTCTTATCTGACATAAGTAAGGTAAAAGTAAGGAATAATTGTAGGGCTGCACAATTAATCGAAATTAAATAGCAATCGCGATTAGGCAAAAGCTGCGATTGTCATGCGTATCTTGTCAGGGAAGCACGGTTCTGTGAACAGTAGTAAATCTCCATCTGAAAGCCAGAGGGCACTCTCACGCGGAAACTCCAAATATACCCCGCAGAAGAACTCCCTATAGTGATTGCTGAATAAACAGAAGATTTAACTGCTTTTATTGATTCAATGTGACTAAAAATCACACAACTACAACAATATATGGTTTATCTGAGTTCGTCTTACTATCATTTTTATTATAATAAAGTATATAATAATGCAATGCTAATCGACATTCATCGATTATTTATCACTGCTTAGAATACTATGAAATATGTTGCGTGCCTTATTCTGTGTAAGAAGCCACGTCATCTCACAGAAGGATTTATTTCAAACACTCAACTAACGTTATGAAGTGAGTTTGGAATAAAAACATGTTATTTACAGCATTTAATACACAGAGACATAGTTCACTGACAAGCTACGCAAACAGCTTTCATAATCGCAGAACGATTTATTCGATTTCAGTCTGCGATTATGAACGCGGTTTTGCGTACCTTGTCAGTGAACTACGGCTCTGTGTAGTAAATGCTGCTCCATCTGAAAGCAGGTGATGGAGATTAACTACTGATCACAGAACTGGCTTTACTGACAAGATGCACAAGACATGCTGCATTCACACCATGTCGTAATAGGGTAAATGTCCAACGTCACCTGACCAAACCCGGAAAACAGGTCTCATCGCTTTCGCTTGTCGGAGAACATGCTAACAGCCATAGTAAATAATAGAGATATCTATGGACTTTTAAGATAATCAGTTAAACTAGCTAGCTGTTTTTATTGTTGACGTTTTATTCATTTTTTTTAAATATAAATGTTAGTGAAAAGAATCAAAATAAAAAACTTTTAGATTTCATTCCGCATATGTGATGGACATTGGTTATGATAATCTTTGGAATCTACTCTGAAGGCATCTTGAGTAAAATTGCTTCATATTTAACAAAGCATATGCAAAACGCTTGAACCAGAAGCGGCGAGACCAGGTTAACAGAATACGGAAGTCTGTTGCACATAACCCCCATTACTGTGATTTCGAAATGACAACACATGATGTTCTACTTGGAGCAGTTCACACGCTTGGACTCGGAACTATCGCACTATCAATGCCTAAACATAGCGCCTAATGAATCTGAGGTGGTCATGTGGTAGTGGTACAAGTTGTAGCTCTCAGAAAACTCCCAGTTCACAAGTTGTAATTACGAGTTCTACGAGGACGTGAACGCTTTTTACAAGTTGGAATCTCACGGTAATTATGATATGGCGTGAACGCACCTACAATCGCATTCGATTAATCGTGCAGCCCTAATTAATTGACGACGGGATGTTGAATTACTAGACTATAATGCACACCCTTTGCGTCATTTCCATTACACCTTGGGTGTGCATTATTTTCTAATAATTCAATGGACCAGAGTCAATTATTCCGCTTATACTACAGTTACCACACCTCAAGACATTGTTCAGATGATGTATTTCAAGACATTTGTCAGGTTTTTGTCATTAAAATGCTCTTGTGTGTAGGATTAATTTCTTATGCATCTCATCCCACGCCTCCGTTGCTAATTCCAAAACATTTAGACCTATTAATGGAGGCTCAAGCCATTGATAGCAGACTAATGCAGTTAATAATGAAGTTACTAGAGAGAGAGAGAGAGAGAGATTGAATGTGTGTGAATAACCTGAGTAAAAGGCACTTTGCCTGAGTCTGTGCATCTCTCGGCAGTGTTCAACAGTAGCATCTCTGCTAATTCTGTAGCTTTTAAGTTGCTAAACTATTTTACTGATAACACAGCAGCGCTGACAACATGTTTCTGTGTGTGAATGTCCCTACTGTATGTGTGTGTTTGTATGGGAGAGTGGGAGAAATAGAGTATGTGCTTTCTGTACATAATATAACGTAATTTTGTGGCAAAAACATGGAAATAATTTGTTTTTATCATGTTTACTATATTTATTAGCTTGATCAGTATCATTGTGGGTTTTGTTTTTTTGCTCTTTTAAGCTGTAAGTACTGTTATGAGCCTGAGTCATTTGTTCATTGATTCCATTCTGTCCTCTTGTGTATATTCTCTCTATGCACAGTATGTGCATGTTTGTGTTACAGGTGGGCGGTTCCTTGTGATAATTTGCTGGAGACTGTGATTGGTTCTCCTCCTCACCTGATCCAGACATAAGGACCGCCCCAAACACTCAACCTGTGTCATTATTGTGTATTCATGTATGACTCTGTTGCTCATTGCCTTGCTGTTTCGCTGTCGTCGTTTATGTCTTAGACTTAGAGTGTCTTACCAGAGAGATTGTGAGTGTAATTGTAATTTTGTGATGGTGTTTGTGATTTCAACGTGAAATTTCTTGTTAACTTGACCCATGCCTTTTGGATTCTGATTTTGAATGGTTAGCTGTCAACTAGTATATATCTTTTTTAAATACTTTTAATTACGTTTTTGGCAAGTTAAGGGATGTAGGGGGTTTGATACCATTTTATTTTGAACATCTTTTCACACTGTTTTTGGTCTGGGGAATCAGATAAGTTTAAACTGTATTTTGTTTCCTTTAATTTTGGTTTATGAAGTGTAGAGGGTTAAAAAAGATCATTTGGTTTGTTATTATGGCCTTGTCTGCCACTGATGCTAAACCCTTATTAGGGGTTCAAGCACTATTGTAATTGTTAGGATTTTTATTATTATTATTATTATTCCGCGCTAAAACTGATCGGGCAGACCAAACTGTAAGGCCTAGAGAGCTCAAACTTGGTCAGATGGTAGTAGTCTGGTTCGTTACTCAGACCCATCGAGTCACCCCAATCGGCCTATCGGGGCGCTACAGCGAGCAAAAACGTGAAATCTCTCATTACTCCTAGACTGTTTATTGTAGACTCAAGTATCTTATATCATTAGAATCCTTGGCTCAATCAAAACAAAATGGCTATCTTCAATTTCATTTCCGGTATGCAAATTGTTTTGATTTTGAATTTTGTCCAAAACCTACTTTTGCGAACTAGTCCTAGGTTTTTCGCCTGATCGGAACCAAACCACTGCAGAAATATTCTCTGGACAGTGAGTATCAATAATTATCAAAAAAATTTGAACTTTTGACTCACTGTTGCAACTCCTGAATGGAATGAGAGAGCTTCACCAAACTCACAACACATGTGTAAGAGCTTAATCTTTGGTCAAATAAAAAAAAAAATTGCGGAGCTCTGCCACTTGGTGGTGCTATAAAATTAAAATTAAAAAAAACCATAACTACGCAACCGCTGGTCCGATTGACTTGAAAATTGGTATGCAGTGTCCTTGTCCAAAGAGGCACACATGTCTATGAGGACATTCGTGTATCTCAAAAAACATGGCCGCCATTGGCCAAAGAAATTTAAGCACCTATTAGACAAGGTTAACGGAGGTCGATCGGAATGAAACTTGGTGGGCATATTCAACTCATGGCCCTAAAGGTCTGTAAGAATGTTGAAAGAAATCGGCCACTAGTTGGTGCTAACGAGTTTTATGACTCTGTAATCACGTGGTGTTTCACACATCCATACAATATGCATATCATTTGATAGATCTCCTCATAATGCGCAACTTTGCCTCAAGAACCATTGCTGTCAATCAAATCATTCATTAAATAGTCTCAATTATGTTAAAAACCTACTTTTGCGAACTAGTCCTAGGTTTTTCGCTCAATCTCAATCAAACCACTGCAGCACAATTCTCTGGAATCTGTAGATCAATAATTATCAAAAAAAATTTGTATTTTGTCATTTGGGTAGCTATAATAGGGTCGTTTAGAAAAGGGGCATGGTCAGGTGCATGCAAAAGCCTATATCTCCAAAACAAAAACTCAGAACTTCACAAAACTAGGTGAGCACATGTCAAGTCACCTTTATTTATATAGTGCTTTTAACATTACAGATTGTGTCAAAGCAATTGTAAAGCATTAATTAGGAAAATATTGTGCAATATGATAATAGTAAACACTCAATTTTCAGTTAAAGGCAGTTCATCATTGAATTCAGTGATGTTATCATCCAGCTCAGTTCAGTTTAAATAGTGTCTGTGCACTATTAAGTAAGTCGACGATATCGCTGGAAATTAAGTGTCCCCAACTAAGCAAGCCAGAGGCGAGGCGACAGCGGCAAGGAACCAAAACTCCATCGGTGACAGAAAGGAGAAAAAAACCTTGGGAGAAACCAGGTTCAGTCGGGGGGCCAGTTCTCCTCTGACCAGACGAAACTTATTTTTAGTGATCTCCGACTGGCGAAGTCGAACATCATTAGCGAAGTGACCAAACAAACTACACTTTTTGTTATCAGCAAGCAATAGGTGGCTGACTTAAAGGTAATGGTTAACCTTGCACCCTCTGATTAAGATCAGACTGGTGAGTTTGTGATCGTGAGATTCATGACCCTCAATTAAACATAGTTGGAATCAAATTGAAACTGAATACCTAACAAAAAGTAAAAGACCTACATGCATTATACCTTCTCCCCCATGTCGTTGTGGTAATGGGTGGTCCTTACAAATCTGTTGACAACAGGATAAACAGAAAAGTAAAAGAGCATCCTCTTTGATGTGTTCTGTTTAAACAGCTTGTTTGCGTCTCTGTATACTTCAGAAGGATCTCAGTGCCTGGAACAAGTGGACTGTTTGTAATGGTGTCCTGGATCGCGTCACAGGATTATATGTTTGTTTGGAGCATTTGACTGCAGATTGTTTTGTAAACAAGACACAGTGTAGTAGAGAGTTTGAAAAGAAACTTTTGTTGAAAGATGAAGCAGCCAACAGTATTGGATTTGACAACAGCCTTATTCCAAACCAGAAGTAAACAATTTAATAATTCTTTGTCTGTAAATGACAGTTTCAGAGAGAGTCAGAATGAGGGTTGAATATAATCATTTTTTTATGTATATGTTAGTTGTTTATGGGGAAAAAATAATAACATTATAAGTGAACCTCAAGGAACATTTTAAAATAATTGGTAAAAAAAATCAATTTCATGATCCCTTTAAGAGAAAATTTAGTTGCAAGAATAATAAATGTTTTCCTTTTCTGTCTGTCTCTTTTTTCTGTCTGGCTAAACTGTCTTTCCCCACCCTGTATTTCAGCTAAAAACAGATTGAGGAAAGGAAAAGATTAAGCTCATCATTTGGAGTCAAAGCATGCCCAACATATGGGAGCAGTTATGTAAATCACAGCAGCCTCATGCTTGATACACAAAGAAAATACTAATAGATTATTTACGTTAAATATAAATAATGATTGTAACTGAAAAGAAAATGCAGACTGCTGCCACGCACCATTCTTGCACTCTGGATTATCCCTATACATTTAAGCAAACAAACAAACAAACAGTCTTGTGGTACTGCTGTGCTAAACATTCAAATGACTTGTCTGCACAATGTGGAGAAAAACTTATCCGTTTGTTGCAAAGACCAAACAAATACCCAAGTGTTTTCCATGTATGAGGAATGTGTCAAAACATGCACTATTTGCAGTAATATAATAAATATTCTCTCACAGGAAGCTTTAAGAAACCTGACAGAACTGGGTCACAGTTGACTGGATTAAGAGTTGTTTTTTTTTTTTTGGAATATGTTATGAGAAACATGCATACAGAGGCCACCTTCTCCACTCTGTGGTGAAGTTGTGCACAGAAGTGTATGTAATTTAGTTTATATTTATTCACTTTATAAATCTGTGGGGTTGCAGAGTGATTGTAATATAAATATGCCAAGTAGTGCATGTTATGTTACTTTTACTTTTGAAAGTAATGAGTAAAGTTACTTTCTGAATTTACATAATAATTTCAGGTGTTATTTTGATCATACTTTATTTTAAGGTGCAATTCTCGTTATTAACAAACCATTAACTATGACTTTTACCTCAATAAACTCCTAATTTGCTGCTTATTAATGGTGTTGGGTAGGATTAGGGACATAGAATATGGTAGAATATGGTCATGCAGAATATGTGCTTTATAAGTACTAATAAATAGCCAGTATGTTAATAATAGTCATGCTAATAATCAACTAGTTAATTGGCAGATTGGTCCCTATTCTAAAGTGTTACCGTTATTTCTATTGATTTAATTTAATTATTGACAAAAGAACAACTCTCCCAGACCACAACACAGTCATGTAGCTTGTACGTGTGATGTGACTACAATACATCAAGTGGAAAGCCTTACTTTTCACAAAAAATCTACTTTTAAAAGTAGCTTTCCCAACACAGCTACCTTCCTTTCCATAATTTCAGCGTGCTAAGATGCATTTACTAGTCATTTACAAATTCATGTAACATAAGCAGCTAAATAGTAAACACATCTCTCTTGTACTGTATATCAGTTCTCTTCACTACATTTTTGATAATAGCTCTCTAGTCTGAGAAACTGAGAGCCATTTGCTGCATAATTAGGACTGAAAAGAAACAACAGTTTCAGTTTCAGTTTAATTTATTTATATAGCACATTTAAAAACGACAGAGCCGACCAAAGTGCTGCACAGAGAAGTAGAATTAAGCCAATAACCATAAAACAAATTTACAATAAAAAGGTGACAGAAATAATACACAACACTAAATATACACACAATAAAACTATATACAGCAGTTACTCCAGCCCATAAGCCTTTTTAAAAAGATATGTCTTTACTAAAGATTTAAAAACCTGAAGAGAAGTGGCCGATCGCAGGTAAAGAGGCAAGTTATTCCACAACTGAGGTGCTGCCACCGAGAATGCCCGATCCCCCTTAAGTTTTAAACGTGTCTTAGGAACAGACAACAACAAAGTGTTTGATGACCTTAAAGGCCTGTTGGTCTGATAATAGGAGAGAAGATCAGATAAATAGTTTGGTGCCAAGCCTGTGAGGGTCTTATAAACAAATAGTAATACCTTGAACTGGATTCTATATTCAATGGGGAGCCAGTGCAAACCAACCAAAACAGGAGTGATATTTTCCCTCTTCCTAGTTTTTGTTAAAAATCTGGCCGCAGCATTTTGGACCAACTGAAGGCGAGACAGACAAGATTGAGCGACCCCTAAATACAATGAGTTACAGTAATCAAGTCTGGATGAAATGAATGCGTGGATAACAGTTTCTAAGTCTTTAAATGAAAGAAAAGATTTGATTTTGGCAATCATCCTAAGCTGAAAAAATGCTGATTTGACAACTGTTTATTTGTTTGTCAAATTTAAGTGCCGGGTCAAAAATAACTCCCAGATTTCTTGCATGAGAACCTACGGTGTTAGTTATAGGAGCCAAGGTCTTTGAGAGGGTATTTGCAAAATCCGGACGTCCAAAAACTAACACTTCAGTCTTAGAGTCATTTAATTGAAGGAAGTTATCCGCCATCCAACTTTTAAAGGCCAAAGGAAGAAGATAGAGAGAAAACAAAAGAGGGCCTAAAATGGATCCCTGTGGGATACCCCATTTACATGCAGCAGAAGAGGAAGTGATGTTATCAATTTCTACAGAAATTGTTCTCCCTTCAAGATAGGACACAAACCAGTTTAAAGTTATTCCCCTGATACCTACATACTGCTCAAGACGTTTCAGCAAAATAGAGTGATCGATAGTGTCGAAGGCTGCACTTAAGTCCAAGAGAACCAAAACGACATATTTTCCAGAGTCAACAGCCAGTAACAGATCATTTAACACTTTTAAAAGAGCAGATTCTGTGCTGTACTGAGCTCTGAACCCAGACTGAAACTTGTCTAATATATCATTATTCTTTAGAAAGGAAGAAAGTTGATGAAAAACAACCTTCTCCAGTACCTTCGAGAGAAAAGGAAGCTTAGAAATAGGACGATAATTAGTTAAGTCCAGAGGATCTTGAGTAGCCTTTTTAAGCACAGGCTGTATCACTGTGTGTTTAAAACATGATGGGACACAGCCACTAATAAGACTACTGTTAATTATAGACTGGATGCATGGGCCAATAGTGTCCAGTACTTCTACAATAAAAAATGAGGGAATCGGATCCAACGAACAAGATGCAGGTTTCATATGACAGATAATATCTATTAGGTCGGATAGAGACACAGGTTCAAAGCTAGTTAAAGTAGCTAAATTACAGTGATCAGCAAATGAGGCATTTCCAGAATTTGTGATATTAGAGCGAATATTTTGAATCTTAGTAATAAAAAACTCTAAAAACTCATTGCAAACTGCAAGAGACGCCTCTGGAAATGTAGTAGCAATAGGTTTTAAAACCTTATTAATAGTACTAAATAAAACTTTTGGTCTACCAGCATTGCTATTAATCAAATTGGGAAAATATGTTGATCTAGCAGTCTTAACAAATGTCTGATAAGTCCTCAGACAGTCTCTGAAAATTTCATAGGATACTTGCAATTTATTTTGTTTCCATTTTCTCTTTGCTTGCCTGCATTTTTGTCTTAAAACTCTAGTTTCACTATTTAGCCAAGGCTGATTTCTTATTTTGGGGTATTTCAGCTTAGAGGGAGCAATAGAATCCAAGATACTAACACAGGTAGAATTAAAATAAGAAATTAACTCTTCAGGGCTCATATCAGAAGAAGATGATTTAAAAGAAATAGCAAATTGAGAAGAAAAGGCTTCCGAAAATCGTACATACATTTGGGGTAAAAGGGTGGATGTAATAACCAGGAGGGTATTGTTTCACAGGGTGGGATAAAAAAGTATTAAACCGTATTGGCTTGTGGTCAGAAAAAGAACAATCTTCAATCTGAACAATTTGTAATGGGAATCCATAAGACAATATCGGAGTCGTCACATGTGGTTGCCGCAAGCCCGCCGGCCGCTACTTTGTCGAATCCACCGGCCGCGCCGTTCTCAAGCCCGCCAGCCGCCGCTCACTCAAGCGTGTGTGACGCTGTGTGTTTCGTTGTGAAAGCGAAACTACTTTGTTTGGCCTTCCAGAGGACACGAATAGAAATCAGTGGTTAAGTTGTATTTACAACATTGTTCCAGAACAATTCAACCCAAATATTCAGATGTGTGTAGCACATTTTATGGAGGACTGTTTACTGATCCTGGAAGAGTTGACTACAATGCCGGCTGTTCTGACTCAAAGACTGTAAGCGAGTTTTGAGCAGTGTAGAGTAGCGCTTGTTGTTTGTCATTTCATTTCATGTCACAAATGCAGACATGGTTTTATGTTTACGCAGCGATAAGTCATTATAATCCATAATTATGTCCCCACCGGATGCAACAAATGCCTCGTTTATAATGGGTTTTAATGTTTTTGTCTCGTCGCTCCGGTCCCCTTTAAATTTATCTGGCTACTTTTTCTTTTGTTAGTGACTGGCTATAGAATGTTTTTGCATTCTTTGCAAGGAAGAGCTGTATTTTTTCACAGATTCAGAATTGTAAACATTTCATTGAGAGACAAAGCCTTTTAAATGGATGTTGGAAAACTAGAACTTCTTTGAAACCTCTGGCCAAAACATCTACCACACTTATCACACACAGCCCCTCCCATCCTCCTCTGGACACCATCCTTTTGGATCCTGTCTGTGGTCAGCCACTTTCAGGATATTACTCCCTTTCTCCCTGATTACAGAGAGAGAGAAGACACTAGCTGCTTTCAGAAGCCTCAGTGGAATACGGATTTAAACAAATGGGTTTTAGACATTTCCAGGTTAGGTTTTTATGGAAGTGGTATTGTTCTGAAAGGACCTGCAAAGTAAACAACAGCCACTTCAGTTCAGGTCTGGAAATGTTGTTTTTGTTTCCATTATAACTACAAAGCCTTGTAGAAAGTTTGGATCCATGATACGTGCATGCTTGCTCCTGGAGCACTGGAGACTTAGCCTTTTTGGGTTTGGGAGGTGGAAATTATAGGTAAATCAGTGTGCAGCTAAAGATATGTAGGTACTAAAACAGATCCTGGAACAAAGTTGTCAGCAGTTAATGTTCTCTCAGTGTTCCTGCACTCAAAAAAAATATTTCCTCTCAGAGCAGAAGTTTAAAAAGAGAGGGGAAAAAATGCTCAAACCAAATCCAGGAAATGGGAACAAGAACGAAGCAACAGACGTCTTGGAAAACAAGTTGTGAGACCAAATGGTCATAGAAGCCCACTACATGGCCTGCTTAAATTGCACAGCAATGTAAACAGAACAAGCAAGGCTGTGTGTTTAAGAAAGCACTCAAAAGAGAGACCTGAATGATTCAAGAGGGGAGAGAGAAGTTGAAGATATTTTTTTTTCTGAGGCACCCTGTAAGAAAAAACTATGAAGTAAATATCTGTGTAGCCTTTTGAAATCACTCTTTCTCACTCCCAAGGTGTCCAGTTCTGCTATTTGTCAAGAGTCCTGTATATTCACTTATGCCATTTTTGCAGATGGCTAAAGCGCCCTTTAGATTCTTTAGTGCAACAGACAGTAAGCCGACTGCTTTCAGTTAGAGAGTCTACCCCAAGTAGAGTCATTTCTGAATCAGAGTGCCTTTGTCATGCATGAGTTCTGATCCACCCCATGAAATATTGTCTGTGACCTGAAGGTATAGACTCAAGCCTCTGTAGATACTCGAGAACCAAGTCTCTATGTTTATTAACTCCTCCTGCACTAGAATCAGGCAAGCATTAAAGGGGTCATATGACGTTGCTAAAAAAGAACATTATTTTGTGTTGGTGTAATGAAATGTGTTTATGTGGTTTAACGTTCAAAAACATATTATTTTCCACATACTGTACATTATTGTTTCTCCTATATGCCCCGCCTTTCTGAAACGCGTCGATTTTTACAAAGCTCATCGGTCTGAAAAGCAAGGTGTGCTCTGATAGGCCAGATATCTAGTGCGTTGTAATTGGCCAAATACCTCAAGCGTGTGACGGAAATGTTACACCCCTTACCAAACTGTGATGCCGTGTCCCGGTGCGACGAGACAAAAACAATAAAACCCATTACAAACGAAGCATTTGTAGCATCCAGTGGGGACATAATTACTGATTATAATGACTTATACGGTCTTTTTACTCGTTGCCTTGCATCGCGCCGCGTAAAGATAAAACCATGTCTGCATTTGTGATCGGAGAAACGACAAACAACTAGCACTGCTCTACACTGCTCAAAACTCATGTTTGAATAGTCAGTGGCAAATCCTTTAAATATGAAAACGTACTTACAGGCTGTAAGTCAGCATTATTTGTCAGAACACCGGCATTCCGTAAAATGCGCTGCACACGTCTGAATATTTGGTTTGAACTGTTCTGGAACAGTGTTGTAAATACAACTTAACCACTGATTTCTAGTTGTGTCCTCTTTTGAAACGCCAAACAAAGTAATTGTGTGTGTGTGTCTGGCCATCTTTCCATGGTGTTTTCATGGTGTTTGATGGCCCAAGACAATGGGATAGGTTCTAGCATCCTCGTGGGCCAACAAGTAGTTTGGAAAATGGAGGGATGGGATGGATTTCTCAGCTTGTCACAGTGCATTCTTTGATTGTCTTATTAATGAAGGATACATATTTAGTAATGCACTAAACGTATGGGACAGCTAGAACAGCCAATGCTGCACAAGGAAAACATTTGCAAATGTTTCATCTCTTCATCTTCTTGCAATGTCTTCATTTTTGGCAATGCAATCAAAGTTTAAAAGTTTAACAACCCCCTTTGGTTGTGGTTGTGGTTCTATTTTTCTCAAACTCACGTAATCTATTCTGCCTAATTGATACATTGTGATTATGCAATCTATTAAAAAAATATAATTTTATTTATTTTACTCTATTTATTTGATTCATCATGAAGCACGTCTTACTTATTTGCTGGCGATTTCAACCAAACATTGAATCAGGATTACATTCAAATTGGCAGTATAATGGATACCCAAGATCAGATTTTTAAAAAACTGGTCATTGTATTACTTGATGTCTTTTGCATGTCAGTTTGGCACAGAGTAAGCACTTTCGACAACAATGATTTGCAAACAGCACACCAGTTGTTTGTATGTAAGGTTGCAGAGTGCACGCCCTTCACAAACATGTATCTCTTTCCTGTTTGGATTACTGTGTCATCACATTCGCATTTTGCCTGCTGGACCCTCAAGGAAGTCTTTAAGTTCAGCCAAAAATGCTCCAAATCTCCATAAACTCTCATGAGTGCATTCTGAGGGATGAAACCGTTTTCAATCAAAACCACAGAAATCGGAGACATGGAGAAACATTTCAGCAAATGCACAAACTCAGAGGTCACCCTGGCCATAGTGAGATTTACACTCAGAAAATGGGCTTCTCGAGTAAAGGCAGCCAAACCCCACCTTAGTTCAACATTTGAGAAGACATGAAAGCAAAATTTGCTCTCCAGAATCTGCAACACACTTCTCAAAAGGAGAACTGTACCTTGTATCAATGTGTAGTTTGGAGTCATAGAAAGGCCGCTCATAAGAAATAATCATATCCAGATATAGCCATAGAACCAGAGTCAACATTTCCACCATCGCTAACACCCACATTTGTTGATATTCTGTTTTGTTAACTCGTTGATATGTAATTTCATTAGCTAGCCAATATGAACATTAAAAGTTATATAATGTTTATAATTTTAAATAACAGTGTCAGTGCAGAATCTCTGTCTGCTCCAGTCAATTTTGTAGTATCAGGTTCCCACAAATGTATGATGCAATGCATAACTGCATGCAATAAAATGCACCAAAATATTATACAGTTTTGTATGTGCACAAAACCTCAGATACATACAGATAATTTTGTCTGTAATTGTGCACAAAACAAGCTGATTTATTTGCATTTGTAATAATATATGCACATAGGTTTTTTACATTTTACAATTTACACATTTTTATTTGTTTTACGTGATGGTCATTCACAAAAATGTATTTAATCTATTTACACACTCACAGTAAGGGTGTCAGACCAAGTCTCAAAGGATCATCAGTCTCTCTGTAAGTTTAAACTTTCACATAATAAATACTTGCACACAAACACGTCAAAGAGTAAAGACCATGCCTTCTCATGAATAATATCAAGAGGCAATTGATTTCAAACCCCTCAAAAAGAAAATAGTTCACATCACATCAAATACATAAAAATCATATAAATGAATTCCACCGATGCTGGTTGTGTGCTGAAAAATAAAACTAAGGTTTCTGAACAAAGCTAAACAAATGATTCTAGACTTTTAGGTTTGGGTTTCATCTCTAAACTGTGTTTGACCCATACTGGGAATTTGCTGGCCAAAATCATGTTTATTATTGTTACCTCCTCTATTGCTTCTTTGATAGTACAAATATTGAAACACAGTAGGAGCAGTTCACTACTGTTCTAACCTTAAGCCAAGTATGCCCGTTCTCTCTATCACTTTTTATTTGTTCCGGAGATGGAAATTAGAGCATTGTAATAACCTTCTTTAGCTGGTCAGCAGGGCCGGATTTACGCATAAGCATTCTAGGCACGTGTCTATGTTTGCTTGTCCAGGGGGGCCCAAACACAGTAAAGAGATATATATTTTTGTTATACTATGGGCTATCTACAACAGTAAAAGAACCAAAACCCAAGAAGACATTGAGCAAATAAATATAACAAACAATAGGGTAAAAAATGACAAACTATTTCCATGTCTTCCAGCTTTTTTATGTAGGCTACGGAAATCGTGCTTTCTTTCTCCCGTTCTCTCTCACAGACGCACACACACGCACTCGCGCACACATGCGGAGACGTGAACAGAAACTTCTTGTCAGCGCTGCCCCGCGAATTTATCAATAAAATAGTTTCACAGCTGAAAAGCTACATGACATTTCTCAGTTGTGAGGTTCTTGAAGCAGTTTAACTTAAAGATTCGCTATTTAGATGCTGCTGCTAAACGCTGCTGAGAGATGCACACACGCTAGTATTCACACGCGCTTAATCGCTCTCTCTCCCGCTCCCTCTTTCACTCTCTCTCTCTCTAATAACTGCGTTAGACTGCATTAATAACTGCATTAGCCTGCATATCAATGGCTCAAGCCTCCGTTATTAGCTCTAAAATGACGTTTTGGAATCTGCAACGGAAGGTTTGGGATAAGGTGCGTAAAAAATTAGTTCAACACACGAGATTTCAGAACGGAAACATGTCAAATGTCTTGAAACAAATCATCTGAACAATGTTTTGATGTGTGGTTGTGACTCCAGGCCGTTAAAATTATTAGAGAAATAATGCACTCCCGAAGTGGTTATGTGGCCACGACGCCGCACCTATATGGAACGGTCTTTCTCAGTTCTCTAACAAATTAAGAACTACATTCGATTTTTATTGACTGAACGCAAGTGCTTATTCCGATAGAAAACACTGTATCGGTTTCCACTGATTAAGAAATATTTTTGTTTGCTTGGGTGGTAATATTAGGTTTATTATATTAATAGGGAAGGGGGCCCTAACATATTAATAGGGAAGGGGGGCCCAAAAATTTGTTTTAAGAGGTAAATCCGGCCCTGCTGGTCAGTGTAAACATTCTGACATGATTTGAGACTGCAGATGATAAGAATGTGAAACCTCATTAAACTGAGTATTCTGGTTGAAACAAAAAGTTTAGCTTGGAAAAACACATCACAGGATTGAGGTCCAAGCCAAGCTGTTATGTTCCAGCATTGTTCTGCATTGTTTGAACACTTACCACTGAGAGGAAAGTTGCAAGTTGATTGGATCTGATTGCAAGTTATACATCCTAGGTTGTTGTTGTTTTGTCTGGCTTGAATATGTGTTGTGGTGTGTAAAACACAAAGCTCTGTGCCGAAGTTCCAATATTTATGATAATTGCCATCTAAAACATATCATGTCACTCTGTTGTACAGGAAAGCATGTTTCGTGTGAAATGTAAAAGGTAAAACCCCTGCAAGATCCAAACAAACAGCTTAGTTGAATTTTTTTTTTAATTGAATTTTAAAAATAGAATGCTGTTTCATTACTTTATTACTTTTGCAGCCAACCATCACAGAACACAACCCACACTTACTGTAGGAAGGCAGCAGGAAAAAAACACGTCATGTTTACCATAGCAATTAAATTACCTGATAAACATTTACCAAGATAAAATGGGCTCAGATTCACCCCTATGTTAATGACACATAAGAAACTGAACTGAATGATATGATCTGTGGTGATTAAAACTAAAATATTTAACTGAAAACACAATCAGAATGTAATGCACAAGGAAGTCAGAATATTGTTAAAAACAAAGACAAATCCAGACCTCAGTCTCCAAAGCACCCTGACTACATTTCTTTACAGTTTGTCAGTCTGTTCTGTAAACAGTGATCTAGTCACTTCAGTTGTTTGGGACTAAACAATTTCAGTTGGCCTGGTTAATACTGACATAGTTTCCACATATGCCAAGCCGTCAGATCACTGTGCCATCCCCTGAGGGAGGAATGCAATGCTAAGTTGCTTCTATTTCCTGTCATTAGATAATTGATACAATGTTCTGAACAAATTAATGTAGAACCTAGAATCCTAGATAGCACTGTAATAAGATGGAGCACATTATTTTAAAATAAATCAATCTAATAGCTTAATTCTCTCTTGAGAAACATTAGAAGTATTTATTATGCAAACGTCTTAAGGAATGTTATTACAGATTGCCTAATCCATAGGTCATTTTGATCTTGTATAAAGAGTAATATTCTGAATTTAAATACATTTCTAACTATTTATTTCTAGAAAACATATGTGGACCTTTTCTATTATTTTTGTAGACAAGGTCAGTTTAAATATCACTATTTCCCATCATAAACCTGTGGTTAAAATGTTCTGTCCTATCAAACATTGGCTGATTGATCAGAGAGCATAATTTGCTGTTAGTCTGAATGGGTAAAAATGGCATTGAGCCGTTACAAACTTGTGTAGTGAAGAAAATAGTTTGAATGGAAATGACAGCAGAACTGTGATATGAAACATGAAAAACAAAATTCAAATCTTGAATCAATTAAATATATGTAGAGTGTCATCATTCTTAACTGTAGTACATTTTTGTAGATTAATAAATCCACACTTGCATTTTATTTTTTGTATTTAAACTGGTATTTTATTTTATATTAAAAAACAGTTGTCTAAATAAATGTAGAAAGCATTATAGATAACAATATTATTATTTCAATTTCTTTTATTATTTCCGAACCACCAAACAATCAGATATTGTTTTAAATAACCAGATATTGTATCAGCCCACAGATTCAGTTTTTGCGGTTACCAACTAAAAGGTCTGGTGGACTGATTGGACAACAAATATGTTGCTTTGGTCTACTGAACAATCAGTTATCAGACACATTTACTTTTAGTACCGTTATTATAGGGACATGTGTCATGCCCACAGGGACAATTGTGGTTAAACATACAGCATTTCAGCCCTTTGGTATTAGCTTATTACCATTCAGTTATTTAAAAGTGATACACATAGTTATTTGCAAAAATCCTGGGTTTCTTGAAATTGAATCTAAATGACTTTATACTGTGTTCTTTTCTTAGGAACAAGAGGACCCCAACAAGCTAGCTACCAGCTGGCCTGATTACTATATAGACCGCATCAACTCCATGGCAGCTGTAAGTACTTCCGTTATTACCTTTACATTTCTAACATACACTTGTGCACCTTTTGTGATAAAATCTGATTTTGACACCAATTAATTTGGAGGAAAAACTAATGCTGAATAAAAACTGACCAAAAAGATATGCAAGCCCACAAGTTATCAATATGAATCTGTGTTGATTTTTTTTTTTTTTAATTATCATCTGAGACTAGTAGGCAAAATATTTTAGCGATATTTTTCCAGTCTATTCATGCTAGCAAAATCTAATTCATGCACATTGTCGGTGATAGACTGCCAAAATGTAATTGGAATTTACTGTGCTCTAGTACATCATGTTTGTGCATCATTATTGTCATCTTAAATGCTATAGCAAACAAGGCCTTGATAGAGAGATATGAGAGATGTGGTGAAACATAATAGCTGTTATAATATCCTATTATGCTTTTTTTTACATTTTCAACTTCCTATTTTGCATTATGGTGCTGTTTGTGCATGAAAAAGATCTGCAAAGATACAAAGCACAAAGTCCACTCCAAAGGGAGTTCATTTCCATATCAGTAAGCACTCTTTCTGAACTCCCTCAAATGCTTTGATTGCATTCCTGAGTTTTCTTCCAGGAACGTACACATTACAAATAATTCCTGCCCAAGGCATATGCAATCAATCAGTCAGTCAGTCAGTCAATCAATCAGTCAATCAGTCAGTCAGTCAGTCAGTCAGCCAGCCAGCCAGCCAGCCAGTCAGTCAGTCAATCAATCTTTTTTTTTATAATAAATAAAAAGAAAAACAAGTAGATAGAATAGAAACAGAATAGAGAATGCTAGTGTCAGAGGCTCTCTCTCTCTCTTTTTTTAAGAAGACAAGTAGTAAGAATAGAAATAGAATAGAGAGTGCGAGTGTTAGAGGGTCAAATGAAGATGGATGAGATGTGTTTTTAGCCGTTTCTTGAAGATGGCTAAGGACTCAGCTGCTCGGATTGAGTTGGGCGGGTCATTCCACCTGGAGGGAACAGTTAATGTAAAAGTCTGTGAAAGTGATGTTGTACCTCTTTGGGATGGCACTATTCACTTGCAGAACAAAAGCTTCTAGAGGGCACATAATTCTGAAGTAGTGCATTTAGATAAAGGGGTGCAGAGCCAATGGTGTTTTTGTAGGCAAACATCAATGCCTTGAATGTTATGCGAGCAGTATTGGTAGCCAATGCAAATTGATGAACAGAGGTGTGACATGCATTCTTTTTGCCTCGTTAAAGACTAATCTTGCAGCCGCATTCTAGATTTGTTGTAGAGGTTTGATAGAATTGGCTGGAAGTCCTGCTAAGAGAGCATTACAATAGACCAGTCTGGATAAAACAAGAGCTTGAACAAGGAGTTGTGTAACATGTTCCAAAAGAAAGGGCCTGATCTTTCTAATGTTAAAGCAAATCTGCAGGACCGGGCAGTTTTAGTAATGTTGTCTGAGAAATTCAGTGAAAGTGACGTGACATGTGGCCAAGTATGGTGACCCATACTTGGAATTAGTGCTCTGCATTTATCCCATCCAAAGTGCACACACACAGCAGTGAACACACACACCGTGAACACACACCCGGAGCAGTGGGCAGCCATTTTTTTTGCTGCGGCGCCCGGGGAGCAGTTGGGGGTTCGGTGCCTTGCTCAAGGGCACCTCAGTCGTGGTATTGAAGGTGGGAGAGAGCGCTGTACATTTGATGATAATCAAAAACGATCAGTTGTTTTACTTGTTGCGTGAGCTGTTAAGGCATTTTGCATTATGGTATTAATATTGCATTATGACACTCTTCTGGAAAAGGGGGCTGGGAGCAGTTGAATTTAAAGAGACACATGAAAACAGCATGTTTTTGCTTCCACCCGTAAAGGGGCATTTACAGCATGGTATAATAAAAAAGCAGTTAGAAAGCAAAATAGCCCAAAATCTCAAAATTGACCATTAGAATGGACATGGTTTGAAGCTTTTCTGAAGCATATCTGACCTGCCATGATCAGTTTTATTGTCTAAAACCAGAATAAAAGATTGACAAAAATCACCTGTATTTCAGATGCAGACACTATTTGCTTTTGATGAAGATGAAATGGAGATGAGAAACAAGGTGGTAGAGGATCTAAAGACAGCCCTCCGGACTCAACCAATGAGGTAAGAGAACTTAATTCTTGACATTATATTGGTTCATAATTCTGATCTCCAGTTCAAGGAGTCATGAGTGAATACCTAGATTTAAAAGAGCGTTTGAAAGGGAACTCGTGCTGCATCCCCTAGAGGGTGCTATGGGGGAATGCCTCCGGTCTGAAGCATGAGTCTAAACACGACAATGACCTTGACATTGGCAGGCGGCAGCCTTTGACGTCACAACTGGTGTGGCCGAGAGTATAAAAGGGCACCTGTGAAGTACGTGATACGGTTTTCGTGATACGGTCGCAGTACTTGGTTTCACCCGGGCTTGACTCCCTCTTGAGGGATGAGAGTTGTGCGCCTGCGATTGTGTCCCGCAACTGCCATTACGGTGAGGTGGGATTAAGTGCAGCGGTTATTGGCAGAGCACTGTCAAGTCAAAAAGGAAGTTTTCCTTTTTTGGCTCCTTTTGTTTACTCAAATATAATTATTGTTCTTTTTGTCTTTTCTAAAATCCATATTTATGGTAAGAGCATGCGCTGATAGCTTCGTGCCTTCTTTAAATCTATTTTATGGTAAGAGCATGCACTGGTAGCTTCATGCATTCTCAACAATCCATGTTATGGTAAGAGCACGCGCTGACTGCTTCGTGCCTTCTCTAAAATCCATGTTTATGGTAAGGGCCAGGTGCTTCGTGACCTTTCTATCTGTGTTTTACCAGAGCAGGTTTGCCAAGTTGACTAGGCTCTCTGTGAGCCTCCTTGGATAGTTCAAGCATTGTTAGGCCTCCTCTTGGATACTGCAAGCATTGTTAGGCCTCCACTTGATAACATCTGTGAGTTGTAGGCTCTCTGTCCTTACAAGACATCCTGAGTGTGGGGTGTAGTTAGGCCTCCTCTCGTTATTAGAGAGTCGTCATGCTGAGGCCTTCACTCCTAGAGCTTCGCTATCTACTGTGAGCATCGCCAGGCCTCCTCTCACTACATAGTTATCTACATTGAGGCCTCTGCTCACGAGAGCTCCACTAAGGACAGCATCTGTGAGTTGTAGGCTCTCTGTGAGCCTCCTTACAGGATGTCCTGAGCGTGGGTTGTAGTTAGGCCTCCTCTTGTTTTAGAGAGTCATCATGCTGAGGCCTCCACTCCTAGAGCTCAGCCATCTACTGCAAGCGCCATCAGGCCTCCTCTCGCTACAGAAAGTTATCTTCATTGAGGCCTCTGCTCACGAGAGCTCTGCTAGGACAGCATCTGTGAGTTGTAGGCTCTCTGTAAGCCTCCTTACAAGATGTCCTGAGCATGGGGCGTAGTTAGGCCTCCTCTAGTTTTAAAGTGTCGTCATGCTGAAACGTGCTGACTGCTTTGTGCCTTTTCTGAAATCCATGCTTATGGCAAGGGCACATGCTGACTGCTTCGTGCCTTTTCTGAAATCCATGCTTATGGTAAGGGCCAGTGGTGGACGAAGTACACAAATCAAGTACTTGAGTAAAAGTACAGATACGTATAATAAAATATTAGGGCACATGCCAGGTGCTTTGTGACCTTTCTATCTGTGTTAGACCCCAGTTTGCTCTTAACCAGAGCAGGTTTGCCAAGTTGACTAGGCTCTCTGTGAGCCTCCTTAAATAATGCAAGCATTGTTAGGCCTCCTCTTGTTGAGGCCTCCGCTCCCCAGAGCTCCGTTCAAAGAGTAATGGTGAATAGTAGGCTCCTTGTGAGCCTCCTGACAAGATATCCTGAGTGTGGGGTGATGTTAGCTCTCCTCTCAATTTGCAGAGTCATTCTTACTGAGGCCTCCACTCTTAGAGCTCAGCTAGGCGGTAGGGTAGTATGCTAAGTTGTTAGGCTCTCTGGGAGCCTCCTTGGCTACAGACCTTAGTGTGGAGTGTTGCTAGGTCGCCTCTCATTTAAGTGGTGTTGTATTTAGGCCTCCTCTCTGCAGAGCTTCGCAGGCCAGTTAGATCTGAGTCCTCCGTTCTTGAGAAACTCTGGTCTATGATCATGTTACTGGTGCAGGGTTGAGGACTCCTTTGAGTCTTTGACTTAGCTCAGCCAATAAGGCACTCATCCCTTCAGCATGGTGGCGTGGGTATACAGTTCCCCATAGCACCCTCTAGGGGATGCAATATGAGTTCCCTTTTGAAAGGGAACATCTCAGGTTATGCATGTAACCATGGTTCCCTAAGAATAGGGAACGAGACACTGCGTCCCTTTGCCATGCTTCAGGCATTCCTGCGTACATCTCAATCAGACAAGAAGTGGATCTGACAAATGTGTGTGGAGAGGACCAGCCTGCCACATCACACACTTGCTGCAAGGGGAAACCTCTTGCCAAAGCCATAGAAGATGCAACCCCCCCTGGTTGAATGGGCCCTTACTCCTAGAGGCGAAGCTTGACCACGCGCCTCGTAGGCTAGGGCAATAGCATCGCTCACCTAATGTGACATTGTTTGCTTAGTGGCAGCCGCCCCCCCGGTTGCGGCCCCCATAGCATATGAAAAGCTGCTCCGACTTACGCCACTGGCTAGTGCGGTGGACATAAATCTGAAGAGCACGTACTGGACACAGTAAGTGAAGTCTTTCTTGCTCCGGTGTCATGAACGGCGGAGGGCAGAAGGCTTCAAGAACGACCGGATGTATGGTCGAGAATGGAACTTTCGGAAGATAATTAGGGTGAGGATGCAAAATAGCTTTGACCAGCCCAGGGGCAAAGTCTAGGCAGGATGGCAAGACTGACAGAGTCTGCAAATCCCCAAAACTCTTTTTAGAGAAGTAATAGCCATTAGAAAAACCATCTTTAGGGTCAGAAACCTGACAGGCGCTGACTCTAGTGGTTCGAAAGGGGTGTTAACCAGACCCTCGAGCACAATAGCTAAGTCCCACGAAGGTACTGTCGCTCTAGTGGGCGGCCTCAACCGCTTGGCTCCATGAATGAAGCGGGCTACTAGAGGGTGCTTTCCCACAAAAACCCCATCAATCAGAGCATGGCAAGCCGAAATAGGGGCCACATAGGTTCTGAGAGTTCCAGGACATGTGCCTGAGGACAGTTTCTCTTGCAGAAACTCCAGCACTGAAACAATTTGGCAGTGAACTGGGTCTGCATGGTGTGTCATACACCAACTTTCGAAAACACGCCATCTGAGGCCATAACGTCTTCCAGGGGAGAGAGCCCTAGCACTTAGAATAATCTCTACTACTTCGGCTGGAAGCCCAGCATCACTTAGTTGGTCCCCCTCAGGGGCCAGACATGGCCTCCCACCTCCCTCCCTCCCACCGGGTTCCATATCTCGGGCCGGGGATGAAACACTGTCCCCTGTGCCTGAGAGAGAAGATCCCTCCTGACCGTAATCGCCCACGGCTAGCCGTCGAGGAGGGATATTAGATCTGAGAACCACACAATGGTCGGCCAATGGGGCGCTATCATTAAGAAGTGAAACCCTTGTTGATGGACCTTGGCCAGGACTCCCGGGAGCAGAGCGATCGGGGGGAAATGCGTAAAGACGCAGTCTGGGCCATTTATGGGCCATCGCGTCCAGACCCAGGGGAACTGGGGGAGTCAGAGAGAAGTAGAAGGGACATTGTGCTGTCTCCTGTGAAGCAAAGAAGTCCACCTTTGCTTTGTAAAATCTTTCCCAGATTTGACTGACTACTTCGGGGTGGAGTTTCCATTCCCCGTGTGTCACAGCTTGTCTGGACAACAAGTCTGCTCCCACATTCAAATGCACGGGGATGTAAATCACCCTGAGAAACAGGAACTTGTCCTGTGCCCAAAGCAGAACCTGCTAGACTAGCCTGTTCAGGCGGCTCGAACGCAGTCCGCCCTGGCGATTTATGTAAGAAACTACCGCAGTGTTGTCCACCCACACTAGGACATGATAGCCTCTTAACTACTGGAGGAAATATTTCAGGGCCTGAAATAGAGACATCATTTCGAGGCAATTGATGTGCGAGTCAAGAAGATGACCTCTCCAGATCCCTTGAGCTGGACGACCATCTAAGACCGCACCCCAACCCGTGAGGGAAGCATCTGTCGTTAGCATCTTGCGATGACAACACGTGCCTAGAGTGGGACCCAAAGTCAGAAACCGGAGTCTGAACCACATAGATAGGGTACGAAGCCCCTGGCACTTAACCCCTATTTGCCTCTGGGGATTGGCCCTTGGATGAAAACCCTTGGCTCCTGAGACTGAGCCAAAATCAGCCAGTCGTCTGTGTAATTTAAAATGCGGATGCCCTGGAGTCGTAGAGGAGCCAGAGCTGCATCCATGCATTTGTGTATGTGTGGGGTGACAAGACTTGGCCGAATGGAAGAACCCTATACTGTTAAGCTTCGACCCCGAAAGCGAAACTCTAGAAATTCCTGTGTTGTGGCAAGATCTCTATGTGAAAATATGCATCCTTGAGATCGATCGTCACGAACCAATTGCCAGATTGGATCTGAGACACAATCATCCTGATTGTCAACATTTTGAACTTGTATGTTCTGAGGTAGCGGTTCATCTTGCGAAGATCTAAAATTGGACGCAACCCCACATCTTTCTTGGGAACCAGAAAATACCGCCTGTAATAGCCTGACACTCTGTCTGGCAGGGGAACACGTTCTATGGCCCCTTTGTCCAGCAGAGCTTGCAATTCCTGTGTCAACAAATGCGCTTGTTCTGGTTTCACGGAAGTGGAGACCACACCATTGAAACGCAGAAGACGATATGCAAACTGAATCCTGTAGCCTTTCCCTACAGTCCTTTCTACCCATGGAGAGATATTTGGCAGTAGCTTCCGTGCTGGCAGTTTCTCTGAAAGGGGCACTAGTTTTGACACTTCGCTTTGTTTGGGGGATGTTAGATGTCCGGCATTCCGGAACGTGGCAGGAGGCAACCGAACACATAACATTTCGCTGGAGGCTGCTGCTCCCTGAAACACCAGTGGCGGCGGAGATTGTATAGCGGCCCCCTGAGGGTGCCAGGAAGGAGCCTCTACTCTCTGTTGAAACCCCCACGGTCCCAGGCGCTCGACCCTCAGGACTTCTTCTTTTTGGACGACATGATAGGGCGCACAGCTCGCCACACTCTCCTTCTGCGACTCTCGCCACAGAGCAACCGGACTGGGTCAGGGCTGGGTTGGCGACAGCCCCGACGCCTGAGCACGGCGGCGGAGAAACTTATCAATAGCCTCTGCGTGTCTTTTGGCCTCCTGGAACCTACTGACGACCGTATCCATGGAGTCGCCAAATAGGCCAGAAGGTGACACAGGGGCATCAAGGAGGAACACCTTGTCCCTATCCTTGATGCCCGTGAGGTTGAGTCACAGGTGTCTCTCCGTGGCAACCATAGCAGCCATAAAACGGCCAATGGCGCGGGCTGTCTGCTTGGTCGCACGAAGAGACAGATCCGTGGCTCGGCACAGCTCTGAAAACGCCTCCTCACTAATGCTCCCGCCCATGCTCAGGTCCTTCAGCAGGTCAGCCTGGTACGCCTGCAGAACCGACATGGTGTGCAGGGCAGCACCAGCCTGACCCGCTGCTTGAAACGCCTTTCCCACCAGTGAGGATGTTAATCTGCAAGGCTTGGTGGGGAGGGTTGGCTTCTTGAGTGCCGATGAACTCCCAGGGGAGAGATAGCCCACGAGCGTCTCTTCCACCTGAGGCATTGTCACATACCCCTGCGCCTTAGCACCCACGATGGTGGAATAAATGAACATTGTGGGTACAAATATGTGCGAGGAGTATGGCTTAGATCTGGGAAAAAGGGGAGCGATCGATGTTGGGATCTCTCCCCCTGGCCACCCAACAGAAATCTGTCGTCTAACTTGGAGCGCCTGGGGTTCTCCTGCTCTTGTGGCCAGTCCAATTTAAGCCTGGCCACAGAGTTAGTCACCACCACCAGCAATTCCTCAAATGCTTTGTTATCACGTGAGGAACGCTCAGAGGCGGCGCTCTCTGTTTCCATTTCGCCAGAAGCAAGAGAACCCTTGTCCTCGGCTCGCTCTGAGGAAGGCACACGTGCTTCACAACCGGTCGAACAAAGAATGTTCTCATCAGCATTATTGAAACGCAGCATCGAGAGTAGCTTTTGATAGGGAACCATGGTTACATGCGTAACCTGAGACGTTTTTCATGCAACTAATTCCGGCTTGGATTATGTGGGAAGTGCACTACAGATCAGGATGTTCTACCATCTGTGAGGATTGGCCTGGAGGTGAATATTACTGCATCCGTCTTTGTCCGTGACTGTCTGACGTAGGGTGATCACTACTTCTGAACACATTTAAGTGCATCATTCATTTAGCTGAAACAGCGAATGACTGCTTCCAGTCATTAGTCCTGGGCCTTTTTTGTACATAAAAACAGTCAGAATGAGAAACCAGTATATTTTTTTCTCCTCAAATATTAACTTATCTTTGAGATGTATTTCATGGCCAAGTCTGTGCTGTCTTTAAACCAGTAGTCTGGAGTCTCTTTCATCACTGCAGTCAAACAGAAACAGATCTGCTTCTCTGAGTCACAAAGTAAAATGTCTGAGCTGTCAATCATACTGTACTCAGTCATCTAGACCAGGGGTTTTCAACCTGTGGGGGCGCCAGCACCTGTCAAGGGCATCAGTTAATTCAGAGACGTTCCCTTGAGAATTTATGAATTTGAGTTAACAAATCTTTAGCCATCCACTAGGGGTCAATCTGACTCCCACTGCTAGTCGACAGTTAGAGCAGAGTTGGCTCGAGTATCAGTCATGCTCAGTGTTGCCAAGTCCGTGGTTTTCCTGCGGAATTGGGCTACTTTAACACTTGGTCTTAACGATCAGGCCAGTGCTGCTTTCTCGAGAAAATGTTTCATTCTCACGTGTTTTAAGTCTTGTCAGTTTAAACATTAAAGTAATTTTAAGCCATTTAAGCCCAAGACATCTCAATGCGGTACTCATGCACTGTGATAGAGCGTTTCTATGCGCACCGCTCACACACCTGAAGTGCACAAACAGATAGCCTTCTCAGACAGCAGGTGAAAAACCAATGGCTGTCTTGACAAATATCCTTGTAAGCACAGTCAGTTGTTTTAAGTTAATGTAAACAGTAAAGAAAATATCAAATGTACATCAGTATAACGGATCCATGCATTTCTTAGAACGGGAAATTCTCCCAAGAGTAAGGGCTTCCACATTGCCATATATGAGGGACCGTCTGAACCATGTACATCTATTTTTTGTGGTCAGTTTTGTCGCTTAATGTTAGACGGTTCGTTTTTTTGATCTTGGTTCTTTAGAGAGATAAAATGCAGTGTCATCTAGTGTTGTCAAAAGACCCGGTACTTCGGTACTAAGTCGGTACTAAAAAAATGAAAACGTTGCGGTACCAGGTTTTTTAAGTACCAGTGGTACTGAGTACCCGGTCAACCCGGTTCTTGATGCGCTATCCG
>NW_015544232.1:650425-657260 GCF_001515605.1 Sinocyclocheilus anshuiensis
GGTGCGGGTGTTTTTATATCACTGTATTTCTGAAGGAAACTGACTGTCTTCAGAAAATTAAGTCATTTTCATTTCATCTTGCCTGTAATGCCTGAGCCCAGTGAGCAGCGTTTGTGAGCGCAGCTCTTATTTGATTACAGCGTTACCAGGGAAACCTGTATCTCTCCCGCTCTACAAGCGCCTCCTGCTGGCAGAGAATGAATTTGCATATATATGCCGCCACAAATACAGTGCAAGTCTATGGGAAACACCGCTTCTGTTATGAATATTATTCAATATTTTAATTTGAATGTCGGATTGAAATGAACATCGCTGTTATTAGAGTAGTTAATTGTTAGCATAAGCGCGGCTAACGCTAATATACTAAAAATAAAATAACAATTTAATGCTCCTATAACTTTTATTAGGGTTAAAAAAACAGGAGGACATGATGATATTTACTATTTTTACACACCAGAGACTTTTAAATGAATTGTGAATCTAAAATATGCGTGTTAGAGAATGTACAAATGGTTAACATTGTTTGTGTCATATCAGTCAGAAAAGCAGTTCTGGGCTTAGCTATCTTAGTTAGTTGTTATTCTTGGCTGAATAACTCTAGAAGGTTTTAAAAGCCCTTCAAAATTAAATATGTACACAGTTTGGATTAAATTAAAGTATAGTCGAATTTTTTAATTAGCATGTTTTTGTGTTTTGCTTTGGTAACGAAATTGGTACCGAGAACTGTGGATTTTCACTGGTATTGGTACCGAATACTGAAATTTTGGTACCGTGACAACACTAGTGTCATCTGAGTGACCTCATCAGTGCACATTCAACAGCTGCTGCGAGTAAAGTAAGATGGACACAACTCAAGCAGCCTGCAATTTAAAAGCAATCAAAAAATGATTGCCTATAAATAGATGTAACCCTTGAGTTCTTCGAGAGCAGCTAGACTTGGATGTAATCAGCTAATGGATGTAAATGTGGCTTTGAGGTGTGAAGGTTTTTTTCTTCACACCTCATTAACGCCAGTGCAGGAATTACTTTAAATGAGCAGAAGGAAATTAAAATATTGACTATCCAGTTTAGTAGTGCAATGTGTTGAATACCTGCAGTTTACAAGTCAGCCTTGAGTTTTTTTCATATTTTTTTTTGTAAGTGTTTATTTCAATTATACTATTTTTGCAGTTGCAGCTTCATTACCATCAGCTAAGTTATGGCTTTAGGAGTCATTTTACACTGTTATCAATCCAACAAGTGCCATAATTAGATGATGTAATATCCACATCAGTCATGCAGTAACCAGCTTTGTCCAATATGGAAAGTGGTGCACACACTGCCAACATGAGAACTCAAGCAAACCTTCTTTGCAATGTCATTACAGCCTTTTGAAGAACAGATCATTTACAACAATCTGACATTCAGTAACCTACAGTAGTAAAAAGAGGTAAAAGCTCTCTTTGCGTATCAGGGTTGCAGGTAGAAAAAGTTGATAGCACTGAACAGCTGTTTACTATTGTCAAATAATTTTCTGGTACAATGTTTCTTCTTATTTTCTTCTCAATCTCTTGAATGTTTTCAATAATATCAAAAAAGAGTGCAGAGGAACTGTTTTCACATGTCTCTTTTCAGTCTGTATTATTTGGTTTCTGGACTGAGGTATTTGCATCATCAACTTGAGTACTCGTAAGTAGCCCTTTTAACTACTCTAGCTAGGTAATGACTAGGTAGTGTAAGATAATATCAGCTTCTGTTTTATTAATATTTTAGTCATTATTTAATACCTTTTTTTGGCAGGTCTGCAGGTGTAGGAGTAGTTATTGGATAAATTCTCAAAAATTTTATGTACAGTGTCTTTTATTGCACCTGTCAAGTGCAATAAATTATTACCTGTCAAGTATAGTTTTCTTAAGCTGCGATGTAAACTAAAGGCATTTAAAGCATTATTTAAAAATAATGTCAACAGAAAGTCTGTGCAAATGTGTGTTTATACTGTTCAAATCTTGTGTGTCTCACTTTATCATTAATGATATAGCATTGTTCCTCTATACACTTGCTCTCTTAGCCTGCTGAGACAAAAGAATCATTCATTACTCAGTGCAAACAATCTGCCACCTATTGTTAATAACACTGAAAGCAGGAAGATAAATGCAGCACCATGACATTTTGGCTCTGACAGCTTGTATTGTAGGTCATTTTTATGTGTGCCATGAACACTCAAGTTACTTAATCTGTCATTTGATGCATTGCCAGTGTACTATTTAGAGTTTGATAAGAGAGCAGTGTCAGCCTGGCCACTTCAGTCCCTGTGCCATCCTTCTAATTTTTCTTCTTACTGCCCAACTCTTGTGTGTACTTTGCTCATGAAGGAATTAAATACTTGTGAGTTTAGCATGTTGAGCTGAGTATGTAGGAATTAAATTGGTAATGTAAAATGACTTCATACCTTTTTACCATTGATACTCTTTCAGACCCTTAATCTCACACTGTTTATGTTTGCATGTGAACATTAATTCATTCTGGTTTGGCTTCTTGACATATAATTCAGTTTTGTATTTGTATTACACTGCCGTCTCACACCAAAAAGGTCCTCCTTTTTTTGGATATTGTCTTCAGGTTTCATGTGATCCACCTTGTTTTATTTTTTTTAGTCCACATTCTGGAAAGGGTGTGCAGATGGCAAGCCTTTCTTGATCTGGTATTTTTAATATAAACTATGCAACTATGACACAGGGCCTCTGTCTTCACACCGCTGGTCAACCCAAACAAAATGTCACTTCAAAGCAAGAGAGATTTCACAACATCCTCCCGAACACCCTGAATCTCTCACCACCACAATGAGGGGCTCAGATCGGGAAGAGTACTAGTGACAAGTCAGAGAGTAAGATGGAGGCAACATGTTTATTTATCTTTGGAATTACTGAGGTAGTACTTTCTGCAGCTTTTTTAGTGGGTGATTAAAAAATTAAATTTGTTATGACATGGAAAATATGATGTAACTAAACTCGCTGTGGTTTAGTTTATGTCACTGGAAAGTATGTTCAGCTTAAGGAATGTTTTTAGCTATGATTGGGCAAGGATGAATTGTCAGTGGGGTTTTAATAAAGAAACAGCCAGCTTCTTCCCTCTCTTCTGCAGTTTGTGTAAAATCTGATGTTCTCTCTCTCATTTCAAAATATTAGGTTTCAAAATAGTGATGATATGACCTCAAAAAGTAATGTATGTTGAACTCAACTTATTTTTTTTCATATTTGTCAAATGCTTTCATGAAAATTGTACCCTAAATGCTTTAAGCATTTGGACGGGTTTGTGTTTTTCTCTCCGTGCTGTGAGAAGTGTAGTAGCTAGGTCTAGTGAGCATCAATGACTGAAGGAAAATAGAGTAAAGTGCAGGAGAGGTAGCTTCAGGCAGCTCAGAAGTCATCCTGTGAGGAATGGTTTGCGTTTGCCATGGCTTAAAGGGACAATGTACTACCCCACCTGTGCCCCCCATATGCTCAGCTTCCAGGGTAATTTACACACTCCTGGCTGCTCTTTCCAGATTGGTGAACTGTAACTGATACGCAATTCTGCACACGTGCATGCCTTTGTTCACGTTTAGTCTGGCTGAGTGTGACTGTGAACTGGTCAGAAAGGCACTTTATCAAGGCTTAGCTGGCTTCATTTTATTGCTTGTTTTACTGCTTTGCTTACGACTATCCCAAATGATCACTAAAGACTTTACAATCACTTTTTAAGACCAGTTAAATCACCCTAAATAACTTTAACCTTTTAAACCACCAGATCTAGTGTTTCATATGATATCTTTCCATTCTAAGAGTTTTTTTTTTTTTTTTTACGTTCAGCAGTCAAGGGGACCTGGGCCCTGGTGACAAACCTGGACCATGTGTTGAAACAGCTTGCGCATACGAAATGCACCTTTTGATTTGTAACTTCGCATTCAGTTTCTCCCTCTGAAACTTTCTACAACTTGTGTTATTTCTTTCCCTTTTTTATAGCCCTGGAAGCTATTGTGTGTCACTCCAGTGGTTTTGGAGAAAGTAGCATTTTCGCAATTCAGTTTATACCTGGATGCTGTCAACATTCTAGACGTGTTTCAATCTGGCAATCTTGGACTGTCACTGTTAATATCGGGTCATTTTCCTCACCATCTGTGCCTGTCTTCTGTGGTGTTCCGCAGGGATCCATTCTGGGGCCTCTTTTGTTTTCCCTCTACAAGCTTCCCTTGTAGAAAAAAACCTCAGAAACATTACTTATCATTGCTATGCTGATAATCTCCAACTCTATCTTCCAATTAAACCAGGAGTTTTTCATTAGATCATCTCTTTTCATGCCAAGATGAAGTCAAGACCTGGATGGAAAATAATTTTCTAAAACTGAATGAAAATACAGCTGAAGTTTTTCTGCTATGTCCTGATGCTACTAACGGCTCCGTTAAAATACAGTTTGGCTCCTTTGGTAACAACCTACACAGTTATGCAAAAAATCTTGCAGTTTATTGTTATTCTCTGCTCCAATTTGACAAGCATCAAGTAGCTTCTTACAACTTAGATCTGTGGCAAAAGTGAAAAACTTCCTTCCTAGTAAGGACCTTGAAATCATGATTAATGCAATTATTTCTTTATGATTGGATTACTGTAACTGTACTGTACTGTATGTTGGCCTACTTCAGTCCACACTTTCTCAGTTACAGATGGTTTAAAACGCAGCAGCCAGGATGTTAACAGGAACAAAGAAAAGGAAGTATATTTCTTCTGTCCTTACCTCATTGTATTGGCTTCCGATAAAATTTAGAATTTACTTTAAGAGTCATCTTTTTGTGTACAAGATTTGCAAAGAATGGCCCCAGTCAATTTTTGTGATCTCTTTCAGCCATACATCATACACAGCCTCTAGTACGTCAAGATCATACAATCAATTTATTTTATCTGTCCCTCGTTTTCACTATCATATATATTCTACAATTATATTAATTTATATAAATTCATAATTATATATTTCTAATTTTTTATTTATTTATTTGGTAACACTTTACAATAAGGTTCCATTAGTTAATGTTAGTTAATCTATTAACTAACATGAACAAACAACGAACAACACATTTATTAAAGTATTTATTAATCTTTGTTAATGTTAGTTAATAAAAATGCAGTCATTCATTGTTAGTTCATGTAAATTCACAGTGCATTAACTAATGTTAACAAGCACAACTTTGGATTTTAATAATGCATTAGTAAATGCTGAAATTAACATAAACTAAGATTAATAAATGCTATACAAGTATTGTTCATTCTTAGTTCGTTAACTAAAATGTTTAACTAATGTTAACTAATGAACAATATTGTAAGTGTTACTATTTATTTTTTATTTATTTCAAATTGTAATATTTCTCATAGTAAAGCACTTTGGATCAACTATGGTTGTGTAAAATTGTGCTCTTAAATAGAGTTTGACTGGACTCCCTAAAGTTTCGCTGACACCCTCAGCAGCAAGTCCTGCTTCACTGGCATTTGCAACTCCACAGCAGAGGAAAATGATAATACACAGAATACACAGGGTCGCGGAGACAGTGTTTAGGGGTTCATAATGGGCTTATCAGATGTGGGAATGGAACTAGCTGACCTCTTTAAGGAATCAGGAAACAGCACCTCAGTAAACAAATGTGGATTTTGTGCAGCAAATATAGTGTTCTACAAAAGTTGAGACAGAATATTCAACTAAAAGCCCCTGTACAGACCACACATCTTAAGACTTAACACCCACTTTTTTATGTAAGCAGCCTTGCTTGCCACCATGGATGTATAATTCAAACCCTGTTCCGGAATGTGAGTTTCTTGGCTGAAAAGGAGTGTCAGTTCAGAAGGGAATGTTTTACACATTGGAATAATATGAATAAAAGTTCATGTGAAATTTTAAACTATAACCATGAAAAGATAGAACAAAGAAGCAAGGTAATGTTATCATCAAGAAAGGTTTTATTAATATTTAAAATTTGAGACAACAAAGCGTTGTATGTTTGAATGAGATCTTAGACATTCACTGTTTAATGAACTATTGATAAATGTGAGATTAAAGATTCCAAACATAATTTCTTACTGAGGAGAGCCATATTGTATACATTTCAAATTACCCTTTCAAGGTAGTGGCAGTCCTGTTGTGCAGTAGTTGTATCAGATTATAACACCATGGCATGGTACTAAATATATACAATATTTATATATGAATGTACCATGATACTTATGGTATGTTTTGTTAAAAGGGTTTGGAATAAGGTCACAAATTAAGTAATCTATTTATTATGAGCCCTTGTAAGAAAACTGTAACACCGGTTTACTGTAAGAAAACTGGAGTAGCAAAATAGGGCTTGACCATGAAACGGTCTGTGAACTCTTAGCATAGATTTGATGTGGAAATTGGATAAGGGGCTAATCCAGACAGTAGTGGTGGGGTAAGGAGAAGCCAAACGACTGTGGGCCAGCTATGATCTCATGTGTACACTGCTCCCAAAGATTCCAAAAATTACAGGTCACCCAAAGATCACTGAGCCATGCTAGGTGAGCCACGTCTGCTTTGGAAAATGAGGTTTGATCACGGTTGCAAGAGATGAGGAGTCACACTATATGGGATAATAACAGACTGATTTACTCCGGCTGAAGGGAGATGCATGTTTTTCTGTTGCCAGCAGGTGCCAAAAAAAATGTGGTGGCTTGAACTTTGAGCTTTGTCAAAACAATGTATCTATTATGATTACAGGAGATAAGTCACTGCTGCTCCTCAACTACCACCATCTCCATCTGTTGTCAGTACAGTCTTTGTGTTTGGTTAACGTGGAATATGAGTCATGTAAGGAGCA
>NW_015544232.1:657303-660115 GCF_001515605.1 Sinocyclocheilus anshuiensis
GGAATGGAGTTGGTAGAAACTCTGTTATTAGTAGACAGTGGGTCTCCAAAGGTGATGTCATAGACCCTCTATACGTAAGTGTTAACGATGTGTCACTTGATCGGCCACTCTTGAGAAGGGGTTAATGACATGAATGACCTTAATTAATCTGAATAATGAATCCTGGGTTTAGCTCAATATGATGAACGTGAGGATACACGCCAAGTCTGCATTTTTTTTTTGGTTGACTTGTTCAGTATACTGTTTTATGTGTTATTTATTTATGCAGCTGAGTATATAAAGAAGCCATCTGGGACTTTTGCCAAGATGTCTGCAAATCAGAATGTTTTCACAAGAGAAGTTTTAAAGATAGTCGCTTCTGGTTTTACCAAATACTTCCTAAGATCTTTTGCATTCAACTGACACAACTTTATTTATAGAATTCTTTATGCCAATATATGTCATTCTCCTTGGGTAAAAGACCATGGGATCTCAAATGGGCTTTCATAGTTTAGGCCCTGTTCTAAAGTTCACATTGCCCTGACAAACACCAAGTTTTGTTGGATCGGTGGCAGGGAGAGTGTGGCAGTGATAGTTATGTTTCCTGACATTCTAGGCATTGGAAAAACCAACCTCACAAACCTTTGATGAATCTCCCTTCAGGTTTGTGACGCGCTTCATCGAGTTGGATGGCTTGACGTGTCTTCTGAACTTCCTGAAGAGCATGGACTATGAAACCTCAGAGAGCCGCATACATACATCCATCATCGGCTGCATAAAAGCCTTGATGAACAACTCCCAAGGCCGTGCCCATGTACTGGCCCACCCGCAGAGCATCAACACTATCTCCCAGAGCCTCCGCCAGGACAACATCAAGACCAAAGTTGCTGTGTTGGAGATCCTGGGCGCTGTTTGCTTGGTGCCCGACGGGCATAAGAAAGTATTACAAGCAATGGTACACTACCAGAAGTATGCTGCAGAGAGGACTCGCTTCCAGGTATAGTTGCTTTTAATGAGAGATTTGTAAGAAAGGAATTGAGCATCGTATGCAACATATGTAGGGTGATTTGTCTTTACTGTGTGTTTATTCATGTGTAGTTGACATGCCTGGCAACAACAAATGTCAGTGTTTGAAATATTAGCTTTTAAGCATGGTTGATTCCTAGTGACCCAATAGATCTCTGAGCACTCTTGACACAATAAGCACCATAAGCAGACATTAGCAACCCATTCAAGAGAAATATCAGAGAACATTCCCACCTGTCTCCACTGACTTTAAAACAGGGGCTGTGATGAGAATCTGTCATTTATAGTCCTTAGCAACCTATTAGGTACAGTAGGAAAACAATTGAACAGTTAAAAAAAAAAGTTTATTTACAGTGGTCAGTGGGTAGCTCAGGCTCAGTGGGTAGCACTGTTGCCTCACAGCAAGAAGGTCCCTGGTTCGAGTCCCGGCTGAGCCAGGATTCCTTTCTGTGTGGAGTTTGCATGTTCTCCCCGTGTCTGTGTGGGTTTCCTCCGGGTGCTCCGGTTTCCACAATCCAAAGACATGCAGTATAGGTGAATTGGACAAAGTAAATTGGCTGTAGTGAGTGAGTGTGTGTGTGTGTGTGTGTGTGTGTGTGTGTGTGTGTGTCTGTGTGTGAATGAGTGAGTGAGTGTGTCCCAGCACTGGGGTTGCACGAGTTAGTGCACAGGGCTGGGTTGCAGCAGGAAGGGCATTTGGTGTAAAACGTAATACTTTATTTATTTTAATACTTTAATACTTTACATGGGCAACTTTATCAGGAGTCATTCACACATATCAGACAAATAGCTCTCTTTACCTGAAGTACGCACAAAAATACAACTTTACAATGCTTACATTAAACATTTACTTGTAGCATGTTGCTTAGATAATGCAATACTCTGATAGGAAAAAAAGATATTTGGTGGAAAAAAAATTATTTGAATTAGATTGAATTTGTAGATTGAATTTGTTATTAATTATATATTTTTGTATTTTTTTACTCAGTCTCTTTTAAACGAGCTGGACAGAAGTACAGGACACTACAGGGATGAAGTAAATCTGAAGACAGCCATCATGTCATTCATAAACGCTGTGCTGAATGCTGGGGTTGGAGAGGTCAGCTGATGACAAAACTTCCCTAAAAATAAAAAAAATGTGTATGATATACAGTATATACATTATTAACATGATGATTTCCTCTATTTCTCTCAAAGGACAGTCTAGAGTTTCGCCTTCATCTTAGGTATGAGTTTCTGATGTTAGTAATTCAGCCAGTCATCGAGAAGCTGAGAGCACATGATAATGCCACACTTGACAGGTACAGAACACTAGGATGTTAAAGTGGGGCTCATTTTCCACCTAACAATAAGTATATGCATCATACCATTGCTTCTAATAGAAAGGCTGTTTGTGTGTTTGTGTGTGTGTGTGTGTGTGTGTGTGTGTATGTTTGTTTCAGACATCTGGACTTTTTTGAGATAGTGCGGAATGAGGATGAGTTAGAACTGGCCAAACGCTTTGACATTGTAAGATATTTTACCTATATGCATAATATTATGTCCTTAAATTTAAAGAGCACTTATTATATACAGAACAGCATGGTATTATTAGATTTGTTTACAAGGCTCCTGACTTCATGTGTGTCCTATTTGAGAAAAATTAATGTACGTTTTTTTGTTCAGACACACGTGGACACCAAGAGTGCTGGCCAGATGTTTGAGCTGATCAAGAAGAAACTGAGCAACACAGATGCTTACCCCCACCTTCTATCTATCTTACAGCACTGCCTCCAAATGCCATGTAAGGATCTTAAATATATATATA
>NW_015544232.1:660261-671385 GCF_001515605.1 Sinocyclocheilus anshuiensis
TTGTTAAATGTGAGCCAAAATCATCACAATTAAAAGAACCAAAGACTTAAACTACTTCAGTCTGTGTGCATTGAATTTATTTAATACACGAGTTTCACAATTTGAGTTGAATGACTGAAATAAATGAACTTTTCCACGACATTCTAATTTATTGAGATGCACCTGTATATAATTTGTGTTTTAAACACTCTTTGTGGTTGGAGCATGTCTGTGATGCCTTGAATCTTGAACTGATGTCTTTGTAGGCAGCTTACTAGGTTTAGAACAGAGACTACTGTACATGTTTGTGTTTTGTATCATTTCCTTTGTATTAAATTACAACCATCCCTGCATTCCACATCTAATGAGGTCAAGTCACCTTTATTTATATAACGCTTTATACAATACAGATTGTGTCAAAGCAGCTTTACAGTATTAGACAGGAAAAACATGTGCTGATAATGCAAGAGGACAATAGAAAACAGTCAGTTTATCAGTTAAAGTCAGTTCATTGTTGATTCAGTGATGTCATCATCCAGCTCAGTTCAGTTCTCTTCCAATAGTGTCTGTGCAGTCAAGTCAACGATGTTGGCAGAAATTGTGTCCCCAACTAAGCAAGCCATGAAATGATGGTATCAGACTGTAAAACTGTAGTACTTTGATATATGCATGGTACTAAGGAATTATCATACACACACACAAACAAAATTGGTTCTTCAGCGGTTCTGTGGGGTGGTTCAGGTGCTATATAGCACTGATACAATATAAAGAACTTGTTAAGCCCAGTATGGTTCTTCAGTGGTTCTTCAGCGGTTCTTTGGGGTGGTTAAGGAGCTATAGCACCACTGCCATACAAAGAACCCGTTAAGCCCCTGTATAGTTCTTTTAAGGTTTTCTAACTCTCTCTTAATCTCTTAGTTTAGTTGGGGGAAAGGATTAAAAACGGCATTAATACAGTGTATTTCCTGAAGATAACATGCTTCTCAACCCCCAAGGCCGCCTATAAGGAAATATTCCAGGGCCTCCACACAAGACTTTTTGACCTCAGAAAAGCATAAAAGTGATTTCAAAACAGCTTTTGCCATTTTATTAAATTCCCATTCATAGCAAACATATGAGAGTGGAGTAACATATCTAAAATCTAAGGAGGAGAATTGGGTTCCTCTTATGGTTCTACATAGTACCGTTTGACAAAGGTGCTGTATAGCAACTTTAAAGATAGTTAAAGTAGTTCCCCTATTATTACAAGCCAAAGAACTACTTTTAGTGCTATTTAGTACCATTTTTGTTTAGAGTGTATTCATATGACATGTACACGCTCCAAAAATACCATTTAATTATCTTGTTACATGTCCAGAAAAAGCATGTCATTACCATTACATCATATTCCAAAAAAAATAGTATTAAACTTTTCTGGTAATCTGTGTAGAAAGCAGTAGAATTATAACAAATCAAGTTTGTTTTTGACACTTGTAAAATGTTTTCAGATAAACGTGGTGCAGGCAGTATACAGCAATGGCAACTTTTAGACCGCACCCTTCAGCAAATTGTTCTACAAGATGAAAAGGGAGAAAATCCAGATGTTTCACCCCTGGACAATTTCAACGTTAAGAACATCATTAGAATGTAAGTGTCCAACTCATAACACTTTTAGTTCAAAACACATTTATTTAATGGCCTAATGGATAGAGAGTCAGACTTGTAACCCGAAGGTCGCGGGTTCGAGTCTCAGATCCAGCAGGAATTGTCGGTGGGAGGAGTGAATAACCAGCGCTCTCTCCACCTTCAATACCACGACTCAGGTGAGACCCTTGAGCAAGGCACCGAACCCCCAACTGCTCCCCGGGCGCTGCAACATTGGCTGCCCATTACTCGGGGTGTGTGTTCAGGGTGTGTGTGTGTTCACTACTGTGTCTGTGCACTTGGATGGGTTAAATGCAGAGCACAAATTCCGAGTATGGGTTACCATACTTGGCCACACGTCACTTCACTTTTACTTTCATTGTGCACATGATTTTAACCATCAAATGTTCAAATTATAATACTCCTCATGAAAAGTTAACTTTGGGTTTATTAGTGTTGAGTAATATTTTTGAAACCAGAAAGCCTTGATGAGGTCTTGGATTCTCTTTAGTTCTTCTATAGATCAAAGCTCTCCCTATATCACTGCCCGCTGTAGGGATTCTAAAATGTTTTGTGCTCAATGAACTGCAAATCTGTATTGTGGCACACTTCTGGGATCTGGTACTGTTAACATGGAAGTCAGTGGAAGTCAGTTGGCTAAAATGGAAACTGGTATCAAACAACTTTAAACATTTTGAAATTTTAAAGGAAGATGCAGGACTCTAAAGTCTTAACACTGGTATTGCTGTCATTAATGGGCATAAGAATGTTGAATTTCAGGCCATGTGCTTACCACAGGTGTCCAACAGTTCTCTGGGCAGGAAATTTTATTTTTTATTTTTTCCTGGGATCATTTATCACCTCAGATGTGCTCTCACTATCATTCACCCAACTTTCCACACCTCTATTCTGTCATTTTACTGTTGCAGTACCAGCAGTCTTTGCTCCTTTCTTGGCATTTCTTGGTATCTCTGGGTCCTCAAATTTGCTTAGCATCTACACACATTCCAGATAAACGTTTATGCACATTCATGTGCACTATTTCCACCAGTGTGCCAGAAGAGGTTAACAGTGGCTTTGGCAAGTGTAAGCACAAGGAAACCTACTACTAGCAAACATAATTTTTGTCTGCTCACGCTTACCCATAATGTGTAACTCTTTCCAGTTGCAAGAATTACCTTAGTGCAGTGGTTTTCAAACCTGGTCCTGGGGACCCACCACTCTGCACATTTTGTGTGTCTCCCTTATTTAACACAGCTGATTTAGATCATCAGCTCATTAGGATAGAGCTCCATGAAGTGAACTGAGTGTGTCAGTAAGAGAGACATACAAAATGTGCAGAGCAGTGGATTTAAAACCACTGCGTTAGTGAAACAGAGATGTAATGTATTGGTTGCATTTAAGATATCTTTGGCAATTATGTTTCTTTAACCAGTTAAGGAGCAAGTTGTCCAAATGAACAGCTAAAATAATAATTTTCATTTCCAGTGTTGGCTTGTAGCTGGCAATTTATGGTATTACCCGAACAATGTCAGTCTGACTACAAAAGAATCAAACCTGGTTTTTGAAGTAAAAAATCTTCTTCAATAAGTATAATGCAATAAATCCTCTACAGTATGTGAAACTGCATCTTTATCCTCTTTTCCTATTTTCTTATTAGTCATATATACTGTATCTTTAATTGTCTTCTCCAGTGCTGGCAGTAAATGTTACTGTATCTGTATTTCATTTTCCTCTTTCTGCAGCTATGGAAAGCAACGCATGTCAAGGTGTCACTTTAGATTTCTTTACAAGATCCTCCCTTAAACCTCAAACAATATCCACTTACAAAAAGATTCACAACCAGACTAAACTAACCTTTTATTTAAAAAAAAAAAATGTTATAAATGTGTTATTAAAAAAAATCTTCCCCAACTGTATGTCATTGCTTCGGTTTAACAGTGGCCCCTTTGGTTTAAAGACCCCATGAATTGGCTTGATGACAAATTTTCTTTTGTTTGTTGCCATCAGTTTTACAGCCAGACTACAAATCACATAGCAAACCCATACTTAACATCTTGTACCGTGGATGCAACCAATCAAGGCAACTTCAAAATTAATCAAATTAACCAAATTTCTACTTTCTTTTTAATCGGTTCATGTTTTGGAAAATAAACTGATGAACCATAATTTGGCACTTCTTATTACTAGTTGAAAGAAGGTAGTATTTATAATTAAGAGGGACATTCTCATTCTGAAGAGTATTTTATTGGATAAAAATGATATACACATCTGTGGACAAGAAGATTCATCAATCTGTTTGGTCTGTTTGGTCTCATTAAAAGCTAACTACTAAACAGAAAACTTTCATGTGGTCTTTAATGTTGGCTTTTGTTTTTGGTAACAGTTGACAAATAACAAACAATAAATGACTGAGGTAAGTGTGGAAAATAGGGCAAAATGGATTTTATAACCCTGCATTTGAGTGCAACATAATGAGACTTCATTCCGTCTACAGGCTTGTCAATGAGAATGAAGTGAAACAGTGGCGGGACCAAGCCGAAAAGTTCAGAAAAGGTAACCGTTCACAATGACTTGCATAGCTGAGCCTGGGTGAACTTATTTAATGATAATGCATGTGTGTTTTTTAGAACACGTAGAGCTGATGGCTCGGCTGGAAAGGAAAGAAAGGGAGTGTGACACCAAGACACAAGAGAAGGAGGATATGATGAAGACACTCAACAAGATGAAGGACAAACTACAGAAAGAAGGAGTGGAGTTGCGCTCTGCCAGGGAGCAAGTATTAGACCTGTCCTCCCGAATAGGTGACATTTCAGTGAGTTCACCATCTGTCACTTTCTGGTGTGCTGTACTGTAGTTGTATGATTTACTTTGATATGCATAAGTAGAACAATTGCACAAAATGTTAGAATTTCCATGTTGATGTTTTTATTGCGTTGTTTAGTAAGAGATGCTTAAGGAGAAGCTGTTTTGGTTAAGCATGAGTGATGTGTGATGTTTATACATTGCAGCAAATTTGTCTAACATATTTTACGCGAATTATTTGATCTTTTTCACTTTAAGAGTGGTGGAGTTCATTTACCCATTCCCCCTCCGCTTCCTGGGAGCCCAATGGCTCCACCTCCACCACCTATGATGATGGATAGCTTCCCTCCTCCTCCTCCACCTACTGCTTTCTCTAGCCCACCCCCACCACCTCCTCCACCTCCCCCGGGGGGTCCTCCACCCCCACCTGGGGCCCCGCCCATCTTTTCTGGGGTTCCACCTCCACCTGGACCTGCTTCCATTAGCTCCACAACCAGCCTGTGCACAAAGAGCATCCCCCAACCTTCACAACCACTCAAATCCTTTAACTGGTCCAAACTAGGAGAGGTGAGTCAGTTTTTGTTTTATTTATTTATTTGGTGGTACTTGTGGTATTAAAATACCTCATAGTTAATACAAAGTATTATACTTGATCTGAGATGAAGTCTTTTATTTATGTACGTATTTAGTTATTTATTTTTTCCAGTTTTCTGAGACTAACCCTTTACATTACATTACAGTCATCTTTCCTGATCATCTTCCTATTTTTCAGAACAAGATCACTGGTACCATCTGGTATGAGATTGATGACAGAAGGGCCTTTAAAGTTCTTGACCTAAAGGACATTGAGAAGATGTTTTCAGCTTACCAGAGGCAGCAAGTATGCAAATGTGACACACAAGAGTCTAAATCCCAAACAAATAATTTTTGCATTCAATATCAGTCAGATATTTCTAGAATAACTTCTGCAATGATCTTCTGAAATAACAGCTGTACTGACATTCTTATGCATGTTTGTGAAATGTGTTTGTGTGTGTGTGAAAGAGGAAGAGAGTATTTGTAATCTCAGGCTTTACAGTAGTGACTAAGCAGCTGTTCTTTGCTGGATGGCATGTAATAGATGCTTTAGTGCTTTAAGCATGAAGTAGTATTTTAGTGCATTTAGAGCAGACACGCTGCAGATATGTTCTCAGGCCCAATATCAACAAAAGTCAAACAGTGATTTCATACGCAATAGCCAAAGCTTCTTCAGTGTTTTGCAAGAGATTCTGGGGCCTGTGAGAATGTTTGCTGTAGTCAGCTCTGGCTGAGTCTTCTGCTGCTTCAGTTGTTAACTTCTGCATGTCTTCCGATGTTTTTGTTCTTTCCCTGCTAATGTACCTCTGCCTGGCCAGGAGCTGCTCTCTAACCAATCCTTCAAGCAGGTGAGTGGTTGCTCCAATCAAAGCTACTATACTACCAGAAGAGGGTCAGAAATTAACTTTTCTATTAAGGGGCAATATTTGCCCCCTGGAATATTTTTATTTTCACCTTTGTAGGCGGTTTTTATAATCGCCTAATTAAATGTGTCTGTGTTGTCTTTTATGTAAAATGCTTAAATTTTACCAGTTACTTCAATCAGTCAATACTACAGACTGTTACCAAAACAATTTTATTAACATCAACAAAAAAGTCATCTTTACATGCAATGGTGGAACACAAACTGTATCTGACATGACATTTATGTTTATGTACACAGACATTTTAATTCTTTTCAAAGTTGACATACATGTATTTACACAATTACATAATCTAATTAGCCTACATAAAGTAAAAAAAAAAAAAACTTACAGGGTAGGGCTGCAATATTATGACAAACACATTATTGTCAATTATTGTTCTTGATATTGTAATAATTATCATTAATGTTGATTAATAGAATACATATAAAAATTATGTGTTTATGGAAACTGTCATATTCTGGCTACACGGTCATAACAAGCAAGGAACCATTTATGAATTAGTTTATTGCATTTTACACATTAGAAAATCAAAATAATAATAGCATGACAAACAGAATGGTTATTCAAACTGGGAATAAATTATATACAGAAATTTAAGCAAGCAAAGAAAGTTCACTGAATGATGACTGAAGCGTTTAATGACAGTCTAGTGCACGTTCGTGCAGAAACTCCCGTTAAAATCACTGAAGCTCTCTACACTGCACAATGAATCTGTATTACTTACATAATATCTGTACTTTGTTGTTTATGATGAGAGAATTCAAGAGAGTGGAGAATTCAGCCTCAGATTGGATTCACATTCATTAGCTCAACAGAAATATGTGTGATTAATATTCAACGCTGCAATAAATGCATAAAAAGAAAATTGATGCAACATGAGCAAATCTAAATGTAATGCAGCAATCAACACGTTTCATTCATTTTTTTTCCCATTTTTGCCCCCTTGTCTTGAATTTGGGGGGAATTTTTGTAAAATTTGGATGCATTTTTGCCCCAAGCCCCCGTTAATTTCTGACCCTGTACCAGAACCTTTAGCCAAGCATACAGCTACATTCACCATCTTGTATCTGTCTATTGTGCTATCTTGGCCACTGTGACCAAAGGAAATCTGAATTAATGTGACAGATGATGAAAAAGTTGGAATTAAAATATTAAAGGAATAGTTAATTCTAAAATTGGAAATTCTGTCAGAATTTTTCTCACCCATATGTTGTTCTCTAGGTGACTTCTGTTTTTGACAAAACAAAATGAGATTTTAGAGAGAATGTTATGCAGCTCCTTTCCATACAATTAGAATGAATGGAGTGTGATACTGTCAAGATCCAAAAATGATACAGCACTATAAAAGTGTGTTTGCTTATATTAATTTATGGCATAATAGGATATAGTGATACCTTATTAACCTTGACAGCCTCTGGTCACGGTATAATTTCAATGTATGGAAAGGAAGCAGGTTTGGAGCAACATGGGCTTAATGATAATGGAATTTTCATTTTTGAAGGAACTGTTCCTTTAAGTATTTTAGTGATCTAATTTTCACTTCCAGTCTCATCTTGCAGTAGTAGAATTATCTATCTTCTCAAATGCCTGTGGAGTGAATAATTGGTGTGTGCAATTTTAAGAATCGGTTACTACTGTGATAGAACAGTAATTGGCTGAATTACTGTAATTATCACAAATGTGTCTAATTATTGAACATTAATACACAGATGACTAAAATGTAGATGAGGCATGTTCTGGAAAGTAATGACCTTTAACCTATCCCGCATTCTTCATGTTACTACTCAGAAAGAGCTGCAGGGGTGTGTAAGAAGTGTGCTTTCTTTGGACCAATGTGGAGTTACATGACCCATGTATAACCTCATCGAGCATTCACAGCACAGGAAATGGTCCGGAGCTATAAATAGATGACTGTTCTCGCTGAAACAGCCGAGCTTCTTTCAAGCATCTGTGGTGTTTCAGCTGCATGATTATTTCTGACACACTGTTCTGAATACTGGCCTTTTGAGAGATATATAGAAAGTTAGAAATATATTGTATGCTTTTTTCACTGACTCATTCAGTTTAGAAAAATTGGATTGAATCCCCAAAAAATTGAATCCAAACCATCAAACCGTTTTCTCCTCTTCTGCAGAAAGAAACAGGATCAATGGATGACCTTTATGTGAGCTCGCGCAAAGTCAAAGAGCTGTCTGTTATTGATGGACGGAGGGCCCAAAACTGTGTCATCCTGCTTTCCAAGTATGTACTTGTCCTGAGTCAGCATTGTTAGCATTGTATTAAAGTCAACCTATCAGTAATCCTGATGCTACGCTTATGAAGCACAACATGTAAAAATGTTTTTGAAATTGTCGGCTAATTATGGTGTAATAACTGGTCACAACTTATTATAGTTACATAAAAAATGTAGATTGGTCCAATCTGAATCTGAAAAGTGAGTAACTGGTGTTTCTGCTTTCTTAATAACATGTTAAATATGAATAGTTTATATAATTAAAAAACACTTTCTGTCCATACAGGTTAAAAATGAGCAATGAAGAGATAAAGAGAGCCATTCTAGAGATGGATGAGAGGGAAGAGCTGGCTAAAGACATGTTAGAGCAGGTGAGGGCTATCTAATGGATTGATCATGAAAAATATAACTACAATGTTTTTGATTAGTACTTTTATTACCTACGAGTAAACACTCTCTATGGGTAAATGTTTTGTACATTCACAGCTGTTGAAGTTTGTTCCTGAGAAAAGTGATATTGACCTTCTAGAGGAACACAAACATGAGCTTGAGCGTATGGCCCGGGCTGACCGCTTCCTGTTTGAGATGAGCAGGTACTGCGAAATAATTGAATCTTAGATGAAATGCATTTGATAAATGAGCACAATGAAGTATGATTTCAGGAAAAAAAAAAAAAGTTACTTTGGATGAGTGAAGAATAATACTATGTAAAGTTCTTGATCAAAAGATTTAATACTGAATTGCATAAATTACACAACAGGTAACAAACCAGGATTAGCAGTGATTTATGAGCTACTTTTCTCCAGCATATTTTACCTCCTAAGAAACAGGACACTGCAAAAATCTGTGATATCTAGAAATCCCAAAGTCACATCACATTGTGGGGGATTCATCATTTAGCAGAAAATATATACAACATGCACATCCAAGAAAGACGATTAATGCCAGAAACATACTTTACACAAGTGCATGAATGCAGCCATGTTTGACAAGCATGCATACTTGCATAAATCAACATTTTACAAAGCAACAATGCGCAAAGTCATACTTGCATATCTAATAGCTAATAACAAACAAAAGTATTTGCGCTGACTAAGCACCCACGGCTATGTCTGCATACTTGGTAAAATAGGTTTCTTACAGAAGCAAATGCTGAGTAACTACTTAATATGGTTATAAATAATTAATATGGTTATAAATAATGTTAGGTTGAAGATAGGGTTCAGGGACTGTACATAGTTATTATAGTAAGTGCATACATGTAGAACAGGACTCATGTGCTAACATTTTTTTTCATGACATTGAGGTTCTTAATGTCATAAAAAATGTTAGCATTTTATTTACCCCTCCCCATATATCCTTACTGTAATGTGGAAAAAATAGTTCTCATTTCTGTAATGCAAAAAATAAAATCTATATAATGCAATTTTATGATAATTTGTCATTATATTTCAGCATTTTTAAACTTTATCTTTAAACATAATGAAGTAAAATGACTTTGAGAATAACGAGAATTACAGGGGATAAAAATATAATTAATATGTGTTTTTGTCCATTTTGGAAGGAAATGTGACCTTTCGTAAGATTCAACCCAGTGTCTGAAACTGAATAATTTTGACATCTTTCTCTCTATCAGAATCGACCACTATCAACAGAGGCTCCAGTCTCTTTTCTTCAAAAAGAAGTTTGCAGAGCGCCTAGCAGAAATAAAGCCAAAAGTTGAAGGTTGGTAGGTTTAGAGGGAATGTTTACTGGAGGTGTTTCTTTGCAAATGAACACAGACTCATTGAAGTGATAGAGTCCAGAAACTGTTGTATAAATGTGATGTGGGAGAAGTGGATATTAGAGCATGAGTCAGGGCTGGTATGTTTGTGGCTCTGTGTGGCTTTTATACTTGAATTTATCTCCAGTTCAAATAAAGAACAGAGTTTCCACGGAGGCTGTTTTGGAAAGCTGGCACATGTTGAGAGGGGAGAGTCATTCTCATAAACGTTGCTTTTTTTCTTCAAAGAGTTTCAAGCTTTTCAAGAAAGAGTCATGGCATGCATGTTCTTGCAAAGTACTTCAGATGAGCATAAGCCGGCCCAAATTCTGGTTAAAAACATGTCCCTGCACATTAATGATCTTAGCTAACCTTAAAGGGACAGATCAACCAAAAACAGATATACTGTCATAATTTGATCTCCTTAATGTCATTAAAAAAATTATTTCCTTTCCTCTGTGGAACACAGAAGGAGATGTTTTGAAGGTTGTTTATGCTGCTCTTTTCCATAATGTGATACATAGCCATACATTGCTATTTACTGAAAAAGATCACTAACGCCTTGCATATCCTCAAATTTATCAGTACACACACTGATCTCTAATACTGACTACTCATTTACACAACCTCAAAGTGAAAAACAAGCACAAAGGTAAACAATAAGGATGCTAACATGACACAGTTTGCCTAACTTGACAATGCCATGTCATGTCTACAGTTATAAATCCAAGCACAAGTAACAAGACACTGAAATAATAGCAGTGTCTAATTAAGCAAAACGAATGGGTGCCATCAACACAGACAAAACAAATGAAGGACTTCTCTGGCCCACCCTTGCACATTAAATCGTGTCAACAGGAAGGCATTTTGAATGTTTTAACATCCAGGCAAAGGAAGTCTAACTTTGGCTAAGATCCTCCGGGAAAACGCTTTTTGTGGGAAACTGGCGGCGGGAAAATTGTGGACAGGCATCAAAGTTGCATACTCTTTCTTGTTCCCGCTGGAGCGACTGCAGTACTGTGGCTCTATGATGGGAATAGTGAGAGAAAACTTGAGTTAAGACTAGTTCACCACACTCACAAAACATAGTGAAGTTAAACATCAGTTTAGTACCAGTATTGTTTAGTAATTTGGACTTTCTGGAAAATGTAGGGTTTTACACTGGGCTGGAACTGGGAGAATGAATATATATATATATATATATATATATATATATATAT
>NW_015544232.1:671443-684052 GCF_001515605.1 Sinocyclocheilus anshuiensis
TATATATACAATTTATTTATTTTTTCCAGAAATGTCTTTATTTGTTTGTTCATTCATGCTGACATTACTGTGGGTACTGATCTTGTATAGTGAATCATGTTGATCATGAAATGATTACAATTGCCCTTTGGTCCCTCATACAGAATGATTTGGTTTCAATATGTTATCCTCTGGCAAACTATTCTTACCATCTTTCAGTTGATCAGAATTGTGTTTTTGACTGGGCCCAGGCAGAATCTGCTGCCTTTTCCCACATTTTCTGCACATTCTGTGCAATGGAATTGCATGTGGTAAAATGTGTTTAACAGAGCTGAGGGTACTACACTCTTATTGGTAGCTAAAAGCACAATCAAATTAGTCAAAATAGTTGTACAAACACACATAGAATGGGGAATGTATAGAACTTCATTGAATTCTGCATATCTGCTGAGCCTGTTTATGACCTAACTTGTGACTTATGAATACTTAATCCAGAAATGATAAACTCTTAATAATCAACAAATTCCAGTTAAGTCTGTGAAAGAAGATCATGGTGTCTATATTGCCTGATAATAAATATGTCAGTGCTATATAGAAATCAAGGATGCTACAGTAACATCTTTGATATCTTTTCTCATATCTTTAGCTATTCTGTGTGCGTCACGTGAGGTGATGAGAAGTAAGCGCCTGACACAGGTTCTGGAAGTGGTTTTGGCATTCGGGAACTTCATGAACAAAGGACAAAGGGGCAATGCATATGGTTTCAAAGTGTCCAGCCTCAACAAGATAATTGACACCAAGTCAAGTATAGACAGGTCAGAGGTCAATAAAGAGGTTTTTAGCTTGTTCATCTAAATGCATCAATTAACGTCACTGTTTTCTGTTAATGCATCTATTACACTTTCCACCGCTACCATTGAGATGTTAAATTCAATTTACCGAATTGGTGTAATCAGACAACATTATTTATTTTTAGTAAATTTTTGTTCTCACTTAACTGTGTTCACAGGAGGCATTGTATGTTTTTTTCTTTCTTTTTATTCTAATAAAATAATTGCAGTTCTGTTTTCAAATTGCATTTTAATAGCATAAATTGCATCAAATCTTTAAAAAAAATGCAAAGCATCCATTCACTGTCAATGTGGATTAATAGCACTGATAAATATGTTTCTAATTTCTTTGCTTTAAACTTGAAATAAATTAATAATTCTATTTGCATTTTCTACAGGAACATCACCATGTTGCATTACCTGATAATGATCTTTGAGAAAAATTACCCTGACATCCTCAATATTCAACAGGACTTGGCCACTGTACCAGAAGCTGCCAAAGTCAAGTGAGTCACATGCTGCATACTGATGAGTTTAAATATAGTATGTACTATTGTTTTTGATAGGCTTAGGCTGTTTTGTATATCAGTTGGTTAAAGACTGTTTTTGTCTTACTGTTACTCTCTGTTACTGTTAGTCTGGCTGAGCTGGAGAAGGAAGTGTTTGTCATTAGGAGCGGCCTGAAAGCTCTGGAGGCGGTGAGTCATCCATCATTTACATTTACACTGATGGCTTGTACAGTAGTTGTTGGGGCACTCACAACCTAAAGGTTGAGATTTTAACTAGAGATTTTAAGATTCTTTCCATAGTCGCAGGACTGCATATGCCCTCAAAATGGTAGATCTATGACAAGCTAAAGCTCAGTGCTGGAAAGCGAAATTATTGTTTGTTTCACAATAAAAAAGAACAGTTTTGACTTCACATGGAATATTGTCTCTTATGAGATAATTAGCTGCTCCATTGAACTGAGAGACAAAGAACTTGGCCAGAATCACAATGATAGAGATGCTAGTTAGAACTGAGACAAATGAGTTCCCCATGGCAAATCTACTGTGGACGAAGACTCAGTATATACTCTCTTGGCAGACAGACCTTCAAATGGCTTTTGGAGCAAAGACCTTTGGCACCTTTGTATGCCAAACCACAGTAAAAGTGGATGCACTTTTTGCGTATGTAAATTTGGTTTGAAAAGTTCATCCACAGCATATATGTACAAATTGATTATGTAGCTCAAGCAGTCCATTTTTAAGTAGAGATCAAAAGATCTTTGGAATATTTGTTCCAAAACAAAACAAAGAGTACTAATGGCTACCATATTGGTTCTGAAAAATCATTTCAAGCTTACTTCCAATGTGATGGGTTTGTGATTTCTGGGCTTTCACAGTGAAAAGGATTCATCCTTCTGTCTCGGCATCCATGAAGCAGGCAGCTGGTCATGATAAGAGGGCATATGGTCATTAAACCAGGTGTGACCTATTACATCATGCACACATAAGGAAGAAGAAACTGTGTGTGTGTTTTGGCAAATATGTCAGGGATTAACCGAAGATGTAGGATGGTGGAGCATGCAGCCTATGATATCTCTATGACACTCTCAGAAAAAAAATAGTACAAAAGCTTTCACTGTGGCTGTACCCTTTTAAAAAGAAATATGTACATTTAGGGAAGATGTGTCAAGCACCTGGAGGGCCACTGTCCTGCAGTTTAGCTCCAACCAACTCCAACATACCTGCTTGGAAGTATCTAGCACACCTAAAGACTTTGATTAGCTTGTTCAGGTTTGTTTCATTAGTTTTGGAGCTGAACTCTGCAGGACAGCCCCCCTCTAATGGTGCTTTTCCACTGCATGGTACGGCACGGTACAGCTCGGTACGGTTCACTTTTCAAGTTTTTCAGGAGTTGCGGCAATAGAGCTATTATACGCAACTATAACGACATGTGAATAATCCCGCCCACTCTCAAGCGGTACTGAACTGCAGTGGAAACGCAAACCGAGCCGAGCTGAGCCGTGCCGAGCCGAGTCGTACCACCCAGTCAAAAAGCGTTTACCACACCTGCTTTAGAGTATTACTGTGCACCCTTTATGGGTAAATAAGGTACAAAGGTGTACTTTTTGAAAGGGTACTGCCCCAGTGACAGCTTTTGTACCTTTTTTTCTTAGAGTTATATTACCCAACATTATCAATAAGCACTGTTGCCGAATACTGTCAGTGGAAAGTGGCTAAAAGACTGTTTGCTAAATGTCACTACATGACAACACACCTGCAAGTATTGGAAACTAGATAAGGTTTGTCCAAGAAGTTGCTAGACTCGCTAGGCAATTTATAAAAAAAGAAAAAAGAAAGAAACCTCATTGAAGGGGTCTGAAAAGTCACTCAATCTAGTGACAAAGTCACTAAGTTGGCAACACTGGCAATAGGGTGGGTGGTACACAATGAAATCTTCCAAGTTATGGGTTGCCATGTGTGTTGCATTTGTTTTGCCAATCATGCTTTTCCACTCATTTGTGTTTCTTTGTTGTTTCTCAGCGCAATCCACACTCATCGTCATTGTTATCACTCTCCTCTCTTTCCTCTTCAATCTAGTTTTCTAAGTCTCTGAAGCATTTTGGAGAGGAGGAAGGTTGCATGCAACCGGATGAGTTCTTTGGAATCTTTGACATATTCCTGCAGTCGTTCAGCGAGGCCCGACATGATCTAGAGAACATGCAGCGACGCAAAGAGGAGGAAGAGAGGAGAATGCGCATGGAGGCCATGGTACATCTTTTCCTGAAACAGATATACACACAGAACACACACAGATGCTTACAGGATCCACAGATAATGTTCATCTGGATAATTTCACACTTGCTTGGAGGTCGTTCTGTCTTTCATTAACATCTGGTTTTGTTGAAGTTTACTTATTTTGTTGGGGAAGGTTTTTTACGTAAAATCTGGGCTGTCTCTCCTTTAAAGCTTATCGGTAAATGGCCACTTTGAGGGAAAACACAAAACATTCCATAAGTGATGACAGTAGTAATGTAGTTGATAAGCCTTGGAGTAATTTGTAGCAATGACCCCAAATTACATGGCTAATGTCAATGCACAGAAAAATGTGTCAATGATCTGTAAACCGGATTTACAAAATTTTACATTAGCCTTTTTTTTTCTTTACACTTTGTGATGAAGCTGCTGTTTCCATTCCATTCTTGCATCTTTCAAAAACTTTTCTTTGCATACCCTGCATTACATTGTGCCTCAAATTATAACATCCTCAAACCAGAACGTTGTTAAAAATCTATTCATTCTTAATGCTGGAGTGCTTTTAAAGGCTGTGCAAGCACTCCAACAGGCTATCTAAACTGGATGTGTCAAAGCCAATGTTCAACAAAAAAAAGCACATGGAGTAAGTCAGAAATAGATCTGTCTACTGAATCCAGCATATACAGAGTCATTGATTATAATTTGGTTCCCACATCCAGTGTAGGCCGTTGATGTGACCAGTGGTGACCAATGTAAATGTACACTGGACACATTATCTAATAAATCATAATTATCAGGACATGAAAATACACAGCTTTCTCACTTTTGCCATGTACATGAAGTTAATGCATTTCAACAAACAAATTCTCACTCGTGCTCTATGTTACGTTGAGGTTTGAGGGGCCTTGAGGGAAAACATTCCATAAGTGATGACAGTAGTAATGTAGTTGATAAGCCTTGGAGCAATTTGTAGCAATGACCCCAAATGCACATTTATTCACTGTAGTCACTCATGAGACCATGAATCACCTCAAAACAGCTCTGTTAGGTCCCTTCTGTATTGTGATGCTGTTATTGTAGGACATTTTCAAGATTGACCTCTATTAAATGTTTAGTTTGATTTAAAGCTACTTCAGATCAGAGGAAATAATACAGTTTTTCTGGATTGCTAACATTATAACTGATTCATTTGGTCCAATTTTCCAAACCATTCATTCAGTTCTTGAAACAAAGTCACATTTCTCAAAACTTCTAACACATTTCACCTGTTTTCACACGTTCTATTTGCTTAGTATTTTCTGCAAAACTCTACACAATAAATGCCCTCATTTTGACCATGTTCTCATTCTGAAAACACAAGTACACTATAAAATTAACTCAAGCATCACAAAATGAACTCAAATACCACACATGCATCTATGTGCAAACAATAAGTACCAAAACTGATGACACACCAGTCTGAATCTCAGGATACTATAAATAGTCACAGGTTGTGTGCTTTATAAAATGAATCCTACTGGTGGGAGTCAAAGAGAAGAGGAGAGGAAGAGGAGGGGAAAAGAAAAATGAAGGGATGGAGGCAAAGGTCATTTGTTGCTGATGAAATACAAAGCACTATAGTTGACCATGTTCTTGTGCATGGAATGACCAAGGGGGAAGCTGGCCAACAGGCTTATCTGCAGGGTTTCTATGCTATTTACACATACAGTATAATTACAGTACACAGTAGCAATACTTTAGATGAGAGAACTTCCACTATTCTGTGTACACCACCTAAACATAATGCCACACCCTATGATAGACGACTGTCTAGGGGAGCAAGAAAAGACTTACAGAAGACTTTCTGTAGGGGAACTAGAGAAAGTCTTCTGTCAGAAGTCTAAGAAACTGTTATAGTGTGGCAGAGCATGCTGCATTTATTTATTTTTTACTGTACAGTAATTGACAGTATACTGTATTGTGTGTTCATATACAATTCTTTATTTGAACTGATCTTTTCTAGTGCTTTTCATCTACTGTAAGATCACTTTACAGTAGTGTAATGATAATGACGTTTTCTTAGAGCTAATTGCTGAATTTTACGTTTTTGCACCCCTCTATTTATGTTGCAAACTGTAATAGACATTGACTTGCAAAATGATTCCTGATTCCCAAAAGTGTTTTGAATTGATCTCACTAGTGTTCTCTAGGAAGTGAAATAGTCTGTGTATTTGACAGGTTTGTGTGTCATCTGAGGCCAAAGATTAGACTCGGATGAAAGAGAATATGTTTTTGACTAAAATATTTGATTTTGACCTGGAAGTCTGAAGTTTGTACAAGTTGGTGTGTAGTTTTGAAATTGTGTTTAGTTGTGTGAGAAAATGGTTAATTGTTTCATGAATTGTGTGTTGGCAATCGAGAAAAATTGTAATATCATATGTTACCCTGAATGATCATGGCTATTTTAAATGTAAATCTCTGTTCATTTATCTATCCCAGCTGAAGGACCAGCGGGAACGAGAGAAAAGAGCAAAGAAAAGCACCGGAGGCAGTGTGTCAGAGGAGGTGGGGGAGTTTGATGATCTCGTATCAGCGCTTCGCTCCGGTGAAGTCTTCGACAAGGACTCTAAACTTAAACGCAACCGCAAGCGCTCTGTCAACCAACTGGTGGATGGTGGGGGTCGTGAAAGACCAGTCACCAAGGTGAACTATTGACCTCAGTGAATACAGTTGGAAGGAGATCAGAATTTTATATTCACAGACTGACAGGGAACTCTCTTGAAATGCCATACACTGCCCACTAATTTCCCTTTTGCTCAGACCAGTAATAACTGACAAGCTCAAAGATGGACAGGCTCACTGTAAGATAGTCTGGTTTATCCGCAGATGTGAAGGATGCCCTGCAATCTCTCTCTTCTTGTGTCTGCTTGTTCCTCCTTCTTGATATGTACAGTCACTCATACTGATCTCTTACTCTTGTTTTTTTTTTGTGGCGAAATGCACAACCTGAGTTCCAGTCTGGTGCTGCGAGGTCTCACAATGTCATAAGAGGTGCACATCACTTGTAGAATCCATATGGTTATCCTTCTAACCTGCCAAGGTTATTGTCCTTTCTCGGCCACCCATTTCCATGCTCTAATTTTAGGAGATTAGGAAAGAGTCCCATTTTTGGAAATCTGGTACCTCTAGTCTTCGGATCCAACTGTGCTTTTCAATTTAAAAGATGCAGCTGGTGCTTCCTAAACCTGAAAATTAAGGGGGGGAAAAAGAAAATATTGTTCAATCCTGGATGTTGGAACTACCACACCGGAGATATGACACTGTGGATGCAGCCTTACAGGTTGGGATACTCCTTCCCCAAGTGCCTCTACATTAACGGCATTCCGAGGACTACCTCCTGTAGGGAGATACTGATGAGAGAAAAGAGCACTTTCTCACAGATACAGAGAATATGATAACCGGAAGTCTAAAAATACGCTGAGTGTATTTAATGGCAGAAATGATACAGAGAATATGAAAACCGGAAGTCTAAAAATACGCTGAGTGTATTTAATGGCAGAAATTAAATGAACCCGTTGGATTGTTTTACTTCATAATTGGTCTCATCTGTCATATACAACTGCACCTTTTATCCAAATGCCCTGAAGTAGCATTCTAGGAAGGAAGGGACCATGAAATTTTGTTTAAAGAAGCAGTTATCTATGAGGAAGTACTAACATGTGTCTTTATCACTTCTTCAGGTTAACATATTGAACCTTTGGGCCTTGATTATATTGAACAAAATGATGCCTTGCTATCTAACTAGCTTACCATCTAAATGTGTATATCAAGAAACGCTAGGTACCCAGGTCTGGAAAAAGTTTGTAGAGAGATCCACTGAATTTTAGACTGTTCTCACGGTCAACATTATGTAACCCACTTTGGTTTTCGTGTATTTTGTTCATAATTTTTAAATAACATGTATATTTAGTGGCTGTAGTCAGGACAAAGGATGCAGATGTACATACAATGACCGTGTAGTTGGCATGGTGTGGCAGAGAAAATGGTGTTAGAGACAGGGAAGATGAGAGGCCTCTGATATGGATATAGACACAGATATGAAGGCAATGAGTCCAAACATCTGAAGGGGAATGTAGAGTCCAGTGAGATGGTGATCATGGATTGAGCCAAAAAAAAAAAATGCATGCACTTTCATGCATGAAAAATCTGTGTCTTCTGTCCATATGGGGTCACAGTGGGAGTTCTGAATAAGGCGATTGTGTTTATCTTTTAAGAGTTAAATATGGACACACATGGTGCTGATTGTCAATTTTTGTGGGTACAGCTCTGCCCCTTCTGACCCTGCTTAATACACAAGTAGGGTGTGAGAGCAGGGCTTCTGGTATATCCATATTTCTTTGCGCCAGCAAGCTAATTTATTAACAGTCCAAAAAATACACAAGTTTTAACTCTAAGCTTACAAGTGCCATAACAACAGGCCAGTGCAGTCATTCTCTCCTTTCTCACCTGCTTCAGCTCATGTGTATGTATTTAGATTTAATGATTGAAAGGTGTATATTTATGTTTGTTTGTTTTTTTTTATATACCAAAAATAGTAATTGCAGTCCTATCTATATTAAGTCACTTTTTTGTGACTAATAGCTTGAGATCGCTTATTATGAGTTATGAGTATTTTTGTACAACAGACAGTTCCAGGTTTGACCTGAAAAGAGCAGACCGTGTTGTCTGGGACATTTAGAAAAAGACAATTATTGCCCATTTAAATCTGAGCACTTTAAAAAAGCTTTAATCTGTCTGCAATTAGTTTGATTGCACTTCCTAAGGATTCCCCATAGAGGCTCTTATTAGACCTTATGGCAAAGTTCTAATCTTGCGCTGCTTAATTGGAGATCATGCAGAATTAGGAATGTGGGTTTGCACGATTAACTGTTCTTTGTGCACCAAATGAATATGACCCAACAGAAGTGAAGACATACACTTTGTTAAACAATTTTATAATAATATATTCAGTACTAAAAAAAAAAAAAAAAGATTATAAATAGTGCAATTTGCCCCTTGCCAAATTAAAATTGAGGTGTTTTGGGCTATTTATTTTCATTTCCTTTACATCTTTGTCATTCTTGTCATGAGAAGAGTGGTACTGCAGACGCTAGAAGTTACATTGTTCCACAGAACAGCTTTGGTGTTCTGCCTTTAAAGTTCCACAAAGTATTAAAATCTTCAGTATTATTATTTGTATTTTTTATGTATATTTGGTCATTGATTGTCCAAAACAGAGAGTTAGCTAGTTGCTTGATGCACTTTTTTTGTAGGACAGATTTTTCCTGCATCACAAACCTGAGCAGCCAAAGGCTGAAAAAAAAAGAAAATCATATAAGTATATATATATATCATATATCATACAAGTATATTTTTTTAGTTAAGAAATCAGGCCTACATAGATTAGGTGCAAGTTAACCAATAATCTGTGTTCCATTGTTTTATAAAACTGTCCTTTTCAGCTCTTTGATTATTGTGGATTGAATATAGATTTATATAGATATGAACTGTAATATGAATGTTAAAGAAAATTGATTATCTTTGGTACGTTACAAGATAAATATATGACTGTATCTGAAAACACCATGCCAACTGCCTAAACGTATCACTTGCTTTTATATTTGAGATATTTTTGAAAGATAATGTTTTGTCTCCCACTTCTGCTTGGTCCAATTGCACTTGATGTTTTCCCTATTGGCTCGAGTGGTGCACAGGTGTGGTTCTCTAATAATGTTGGTCTATTATTATTATCTGTGACATGAAACGCATCACACTTTGTACGCGTTCATAGAATGCTCCACCCATGATTTTGACAGGTTGTATTTGTGCCAAGTGCCCCATTTTAAAGGTTGACTTGACAAGGGCCTCACATAATGTAGTTCTCAAAATATTTTGTACACCATCAGTCATTGAGAAAAAAAAAAGAAAAGAAGTTTGAGGAATGTGGAATGAGGATTTTTTCCCCCTGTAAATTGAAGCTCTATTTATTTGCCTTAGTTTGCTATATTTTGTATGTATACACAGCATTATGAAAGAAATGGTATAACTATATTGTGATTGATATTTGTCAGATAGTTTGTATGAGAATGACAAGCCTTTCATTTATATATATTTGTTTGTTTATGGTCTGACGCTCAATCCCTCCACCTGACCCCCTTTCCATGCGACATTTTGTAGGGTAAAAATAAACTTGTTTCACTGACATCTGCGTAAACCTTTTACTTTGGGTTACACTTCTGTACAGCTGGCTTTTAAATCACACATATGTCCAATGTTGTACTATGAATATCCTAGGCACAGTCATCCATTTAGCAATGGCAGTTCTCACAGCTGCAGAAGTTGTTTCTCACGGTGCAACACGGCCCTCTTCTGGTCACAGAATATTTCACAGTTATTGATCACAGTTATTTTATCCAAACCAACTACTGCAGTTAAGACACGGAGCATATTACACATTATAAACATCAATTATATTAGAAAATTATGATGAACAGCATTCTGACAAATGTTCAGATGATTCAGATTTCAATTTTATGTATAAAAGAAAAATAACAATGAAGGTATAATTAATCTTGTTTGTTCAGGCAAGTCAGAGGCTGAATTTACAGTACTTTTGTAGCAGGACATCACGCAAGTATTCCATTTCAAAAAAATGTGTTGAAAAACTATTTTATATGAATGATATGAAAAACATTTTATTTTATTAAATATGGGCCTCGTTCATAAAACACAAGCAGAATGTTAGTTCATAAAACTACTGTAACATACTGTAATGAATTTGATTTGTTCCGCTCATGTTACATGAAAGAGGCTATACAAAAACCAGAGGTAATGTAATCTAATAGAAAGTGGTTGTTTTATAAGAAAATACTGTCACACAGTATTCAGCCAAAGTGCGAATTTTCAACAAGCCTTTTGAATAGAGTGCTGCAGTGGACATATTTTTGTAGGCCAATGAACAAAAGTTTATGATTCTTACATCACAAGAATCTTCACACAACTTCAACAACTTTTTGAAAGTGTAAATACAATCTGCAGGCTCTAAACAAACTACAGCACAGCCACATGACTTCAATGACACCACCATTAAACTTCCAACAACTCATATATATATATATATCCCTGAAAGTTTGAGTTAGAATACTTTGCAAGAGTGTGATTATTAACACAATTAAGCTGTAAAAGCGGACTGGTGAGATTATGTGTTTTTCTGTTTGGTGTGATGACGTTTAGTGTTTAAAACCTCTGTAGACTCATTGAGCCACTTGTTGGCAAAAGCATTTTTCAAGACAAGTAAAAGCTTTAAAAATCCCAAGGGTGTAATGATGATGTATTTTATATTGTGGAATAAAACGTGAAAATATCTTGAGCTTGTGTTAATTAAAGATTTTTTTTTTTTCAGGCCTTTAACCAAAAAAAGAAAAAAAGGCTAAAATGCTTGATGCCGGGTTTTGACCTGCAAAATGTGTAATCCCTGCAGCACTGAACTTTGCTCAACTGCGACAACCTTACGAAACACATTATCATTAGCTGCATTATCATTATCAAAATAAATCTAGACCAAAATAAAATACTCTTCGTACGTCAGGTAAACGAGTCTTACTTGAACAAGTCACATTTCATGCTGGGCATGGACACAGGAATAGTTAAAATGACAATAAGTAGATTAGCTAGAGGCATCTAAAGGCACATTTTGTTAAAGAAAACTGATTCTAGAGAGAAGAATTTAATACTGTAGCTACTTTCAAGCAGGTGAGATTAAGCCTGCGGTTTATGCATTCTTTAGGAATCAGGCGAGCGATGAAAATCACCTCTCTGTCCGCCTGTCTTGCTGAGCAACTTGATGTCAGTAATAACAATGTCATGGCTGACTGACTTGCACATGTCATAGAGAGTTAGCGTGGCCACCGCAACGGCAGTCAGGGCCTCCATCTCCACTCCTGTGCGGCCCGTGCTTTGGCAGGTAGCCTTGACGATGACAGCATGTTCTTCCTCCAGCAGCTCTATGGAAACGGAGGAGTGGTCAAGAGGAAGCGGGTGGCAGAGGGGAATGAGCGATGAGGCCTGCTTGGCACCCATGATGCCCGCTAGCTGTGCTACCGCTAGTGCATCGCCCTTGGCAAGCTGATTGGCACACACCAAATTAAAAGCTTTTGGGCCCAGGATGATCTTACCACAAGCCATGGCTGTGCGACTAGTTACCGCCTTACTGCCCACATTGACCATGGAGGCTTTACCCTGTGCATCAGTGTGGGTCAACTGCTCAGAGGTTCCATCAAGGCTGGAGGACTGTGCATCTGTTTGTGGTATTTTCAAATCAAACCCACATTCAGGGGTTTTGCTGTGGCAGTGCCGTGCAAACTGCAGAGTTGAATCTCTAAATTTGGTTGTTGACAGTAGTGCACTAAGAAATAGAATGGGAGGAAATGTTTTGGATTGTAGCTGTAGTGGCTGAGACCCCCAGCGCAAAATGTGCGTATGAACGGTTAGAGCTTTGGGGGTTTTTAAGGCACCAGCATTCACTTGATAAGATTCGGTCATCACTTCACTGCAAAGTGCCTCTGAGGCTGCACGACTTTGTCTTTGACTGTTCGATCTTTTCATAGAACGAAACCTTGGTCGATTATGCTTTTTACAAAGAGAAGTCAAACCTAGTGCATCATTAACAAAAGTGCTTGTGTAGTCCTGATTGGCATTACCATGAAAGTGTTGAATGCAATTTGTTAATGAGTGAGTTGTAGCGGAGGCTGCTGAATCCATGCTGTGGATCAGAGGAAGAGGCTGCCTCTGACTGCCTCTAAACAGAGGTACTGACAGCGGCCAGCTGCAGTTTCTACCTGTAAACAAGGACACACATATTTAACAATACAATATTTTTAAAGGAGAATCCTCCACAACTGGTAATCTGGTAAATGTATACACATTAACCTAAACAGTGTGGGTGATGAACTAGTATAGTATATACTATACTAGTATAGTATATAAACACATACATACATATATATATATATATATATATATATATATATATACTGTTATGA
>NW_015544232.1:684221-690470 GCF_001515605.1 Sinocyclocheilus anshuiensis
CTGTAATGACAAATGGTGCTTGTTGATAGGGTGTGCGATATATCATCTAGAATAATATCGTAAGGTTTCTTGTAACAGTGTGGAAACTGACCTTATCTAACTTTGCAAAAAACAAATAGCACACCTTAAGAGTGCACACTTTCACTGCATAACACCGCCTAGTACAATCCAGTTAGAATGTCCCAATTTCTTTTTTTCATATTTCAATATTCAAAATATTTTTTTAAACTTTAATTTCCACATTATTTATGCAATTGTAATTACAAAATTGTTTCTGCAGTACAAAAATGGATTTTGTTGATACTGATTTCATTTGATCTGTAACAACAGTAAAAATCAATTTAAGGCGGCAAAATCGACCCTTAATTTCTGTCACTACTGTGAACTAATCACTGCACAGAATATGAAAAGCTTGGGTCAAGGAACCAGAACAAAATCACACTGCAGAACACTGTCTAATCCCAGAAAATAATGAGATATTCAACACACCACAGACGATATAGTGAGTGAGATGGGAAGTGTATTACGTACAGCCACATCACCCACCAATGAGGATCATTGGCCTGTTCTTCATCTGAGATATATTGAACATCCCTGCAGAAAAAGAGAGAGTTATATTAAATTCAAAGGAAGTAAATAAATTATGGATAAGACATGACCTGAATGTTGATTACTACATTTTAAATTAATATTCTTTAGTAGTTGGGAAACATTTGCTGGACAGTTGATGTGATGTATCAAGAGGGTGTTTGTTTTTACCTGCATGCTGTTTCTTCTTCCTCCCAACTGCTGCCCCTATGATGTGCAATAGTTCCTCTTCAGTTGCTCCAGAGCGCAGAAAATCCCTCAAAGACACCTCTGAATTTCCAAACAAACAAACCTGATGGCGTGCCAACACAGACACATATGTAAAAAATAAACCAAAACAATTTAGACAGCTAACTGAAAAGCTTAAGCACAAGGCATATCAGCGTACACACACACACAACATTTACCTTAAGGTTGCCATCAGCCGTGATGCGCAGGCGGTTACAGGAGCCACAGAAATGTTCTGACATGGAGGTAATGAAGCCCAGCTGGCCCCGAAATCCTGGAACTCTAAACGCCTGTAAACAGAAAACACAGAAACACACACACATGAAGGCTTATCCACTGATATGATTCTATAGCCTTACCAAGATGACCCAAGATTACAAAAGGAATGTTTTTATTGCAGCCTCTTGGCCTATTAATAACGTGTATGAACATTTTCAAAAATGTACAAGAGACCAATAAATAAAAACTGCACAGTAACATAGCAAAAACCTGATAATGTCTTCTTGACCCTTTCAAAATGAGCTCAAATGGCAATTTAACATTGAGAATGATTCATGGCCAATGATTTATTTAGCAGTTTGGAGCTGGGCTGACCTTGGCTGTATCAGTTTCCTCTCCAGGCACAGGCTCCAGATTGGGCCATTTTTGCTTTAAACAGTCCAGCATCTCCTGATAGCTCACCATCATCTTGAAGTTCCATCTGTTACCTATAGAGACAGCCAATGTGCAAAGGTACATTCAGCTGCTTTACATTCTTGTATGTAGAAATGTTTTTCCAAACATGGATTATGTACAACACATGAAAGAGAACTGCTTTAACACAACCAGTCAAGCTGTCTTATTTTTTTTTATTTAATTTTTTGTTTCCAGTGCTAATCTCAATCTCTCTTAACCTTACCAAGAAAAGTGCAATGAAAACAATAGTGTAGGCCTGTCACAATAACAACTTTTTTTTTCGATATATTGCCCCAGAAATAATTGCGATAAGCGAAATTAGTCATTTTAAGACCATTTTATGCCACTGAATATATAATCATAATGTAACAGCATAATAATGCAAGAAGGCCTACACACTTCCGAATGTCAACAAACTTAAGAATTTTTAAGAATATTTAGATCATGGAAATGAAGTATCAAAATATTAAGATACCTTAAAAAAACGGAATAAATAGTAAATAAACATTTTCGAACAAAAAGTGCAAAGTAACAAGTAGAAAAAAAGAAAAATGTTCAAAGAACTTGTATGGAGATTTTTCCATCTACAGATTTTTCCCTAACCTTCTTTTCTCTGTAAATGAAGGGTGCACACTATTGCTGAGAAACACAATCACTACTTAGCAGTCAGATGTCTGTATGCACAAAAGGCACAGATCCCTAAACAAGACCATACCTGCAGATGAAACGTTTTTTTGTAGAAGCATTTTTTAAACTTGAACTAGCACCTCATGACTACACCACGTTATGCACGAGAAGCTCAGGTGCAAGTGAAATGTACAAAACATGGTGACATAAATTTTAAAGTAAATATAATGGGCAATATATTGCGTCACCAAAAATTATTGAGGTCATGTACATATATTGCGTGAGAAGTCGATATATTGATTATTGCGACAGGCCTACAATAGTGCACATCTTTTCATTGTTTAAGATGGATTCTATTTTAAATGATGTAATTTTTTCCCCCTGTAGTCATTCAGAGTTTCACTTTGAGGTGAGGTTAGAGGAGTCATTGTTTGAATACCACACAAACGGCTCCATTAATCACATTATCTAATCAGTTATTGGAATGACTGCTGTAGTATTGGCCCCCATGGCAAAAACCTATAACAGTGACACCATATCAGTTCAAAAATCTATTGAATTTGTCTCTAATAATTCATTGTCACTGTTATCCAGTAAAAGGAATTGAAACTTGTTTCTGCACATTGTTGTTAAACGTGTTTAGTAGTGAAGGAATATGACTTTGGTGGTTCTTCACCTAAAACATCAACAGAATGTGGACTGTGTTACATGTGTTATGAATATAAATCTTGAGGTACACCAAGTCTCACTGACCTGGAAAGAAAATAATCTGCACTACTAATACGATTGGAGAACTGGGGCAGAAAATGCAGCCTTTACAGCAGTGCCAATTATACTACAAACCTGTAAGATGGGCTAACAAGTGTAGTTTTCGCTCTTTGCCTTTAGATAACAAACTTACCATCAAAAGGCATGTACTCTATGAATCTCACATCCAATGGTTTCCTCTCTGTCAGTGACACAAAGTCAATCAACTCGTCTTCATTCAAACCTCTCATAACCACACAGTTCACCTGAGAAGAGAGACAAAACTTTACCACAATGAACGAATAACTGAGGTTTCCCAAGTTTCAGTGCAAAAAGACAACTTACGAATATTAATGAAGAGCTAGGTGTTTTAGGTGTTGCTAGAAAGGTGGTAATAAATGCCCTGAAGTGGTTTTAAGAACTCTAGCATTTGACACTTTCTGAGTACTTTTGCTAACTGAAAGCTTTGAAGCTGTATCCTTCATTGACATTAACCATTTTATACATCAAAGGGGATTATCTATTCAGATGTTTTGAGGCAAGTACATTACCTTGACCGGATTGTAGCCCATTTCAATAGCCTTTTCAATGCCTTCCATCACTTTATGAAACCCTGCAAGTGGTACCAATATTAAGCATCAATTAGAAAGCACATATTTTAGGTAGTGACACCAAAATTTGGCAACCAAAAAGTTTCTGCCAAAACAGCGTTTCGGGTCGAAATAGTTTTGGAGGGCTGAAACCATCAATCAAAACAATGGCATTTAATTAGCACTTCTACTATGGCACGTTTTGTGTACATAAGGTGAATAAACTACAAAAGGTAAGAAGATAATACAGTTTAAATATTTGGCTTAAGTTAATGAATGAATGGATAAATGATCATCTACCTCTCAAATCCATGACAAAAGTTTCACTGGACAACATCCAACCATGTTAATTTAGCTACAAGTTTTTACCCAATAATGCATCAAGACTCAAATTGATAATAAAAGAAGATTATGAAACAAGTACATGGAGTAATCCCAACTTGAACTGTACATTTTCATAACCCTTTTGTCAATTATTTTCAGCTTTTTGAATTCGATAATGGAGGTAAATGGTTTCATACACTTTCTCCATGTTCTGCTGCTACCTTTGAGCTTCAAGACATTCACAGTCTGAATTTCATCATCCATGATACCCCATGCTTTCTATCTGCTCTTATCTACAGTACATCCCTCCTGGAGGAATACCAACTTTGTTTTCTGCGTATTGGAGCTTAACAGCATCTTGTACCTTTTCGTCTAGTGATTAACTCAAATTTGGCAGGGACCAGAGTGTCTAGACTGATGTTGAGTAGATCCACTCCAGCTTTCTTTAGACTGGGCAACAGTCGGGTCAAATTCATCCCATTTGTAGTGACTGCAATGGTCTTTAGACCCTCCAACTTCCTCAATTCCGCTTTCAGAAAGAAAGGAAAAAAAGTTGAATTAGCGTTTCTGACTGTAACACGGTTTTGTCATGCGTGTTATGCAGAATATTAGCCATAAAGTGTCAAACATTCAGCACATGATCAGTGACCAACAAAATTATTATCAGTGCTAGTCTCACCGTGCACTGAAATTAATTGGCTTCAGAAAAATTGGTTCTACCCTAAAGGCCCTTTCACAAGGGACCCGGCAGTCGCGAGTGTCTAGTTCAGGGGTTCTGGCCCTCGAGGTCCACTTTCCTGCAGAGTTTAGCTTCAACCTTGATCAAACTCACCAATCAGTAACTTTCTAGTAATCCTGAAGACCTTGATTAGCTTGTTCGGGTGCGTTTCATTAGGGTTGGAGCTAAACTCTGCAGGAAAGGGGACCTAGAGGGCCAGAGTTGAGAACCCCTGGTCTAGTTCATTCTCAATGGGAGGCATGCGGAAAGCGGCAAAACACAGGCGGTTTTCGCCCTCTGAAGATAAAAATATTTTATCTTTTTGTGAGCCGCAGCGGCAGCTTCAACCAATCAGTAAACAGATTACTAACAACCAATCACAGAACATTTAACTGAACTTATAACGGCCTATTGGAAAAATGGAGGAGAAGATTGTTTTAAGTGTAATGGAGCTTTAGGCAAATCATCAAAAACACCTTCACTTGTGCCAAAAAAAAAAAAAAAAAGGTAAATAATGACAACAATTAATGACAGAATGACACAAACACAAATTTTCGTTATGTTTTATTTCGATTTTTTAGTAAATACAACGGTGATGTTGACAATTGTAACTATGGCACCATCCGCTCTGAGACCGCAATGCAACCACCGCCTCAACTGCACAAAACGCTTCCACTACCAGAGAAGGCGGCAGCCGCACGGCAATTCCACCGCTTGCCGCGTCCCGTGTGAAAGGGCCTTTAGTCTCAAAGTTAAAATACCCACCGTACATTAATAGTATGAACTGACTGTCATTTCATAATTGCAGATATTCCGAAATCCAACATAAGATTAAGATTTTGATATGTCTATATCACTACTAGGGCTGTGCGATATTCAAGAAAAATGCGATATGCGATACCTTGTTAAAAAATGCGATATTCAATATGCGATACGATATTGCTTAAAGTGTGTAAAATCAATTTAAATTATATTTTAAAATATTTAAAAATTAATATTATATTACCAATTTGCTTCACATTCTTTCTTGGAAAATAAAGAATCACTATAACTTCTGAAAGTGACCAGCAGTGTTTTAGAAATTTAGATTAATCTTTGTTATAGCCGTTTTGTTGTTTCGTTAATTTCGTTAACATATTCAGCAGCACGTATTTATAGGCTGCGGTCCCTTTAAATCCGACTGCACGGATCCAGCGGATCCAGTAACATCCGATTTCTTTCTCAGCTGTTTACATTAATTTAAAACATAACCGACTGCATTTACGAGAATGATCGTCGAGATGGGTACTATTGACATAATTCTGTGTGTATGTGTCTGTTCAAACACAAGGAGGAGATGCGAAAGATGAATCAACTCGGTCTGAAACGCATCTCTCTGTGTGTGCGCTTTGCACGTGTGCGGCAGAAGAGACGCTGCGCGAGATGCGGCTTGTACGCGCGCTTCAGGTGCGAGTCAAACAGCAAGACGAGATGGCAAAGAGTTGTTTTCTGCAACATTGCACTTAACTCTTTTTAATGTCAAGCAGTTCTCTGCTAATATGCGTCGAACTAAAACTTTGACCTTTTGCAACGTTTTGATTTAAGTAGCCTATTATTAAAATGATTCAGATATCGCACGCCATTGTGATATGCATATTGCGATATTAGGGCTGCACGATAAATCGCATGCGATATTTAACGGCTCTGTGTAGTTAATGCTGCTCAATGTGAAAGCCCGCAGGTGATGGAGATTTACCGCTGATTACAGAACCG
>NW_015544232.1:691045-692714 GCF_001515605.1 Sinocyclocheilus anshuiensis
ATGCGGCTTGTGCGCGCGCTTCAGGTGTGAGTCAGACAGCAAGACGAGACGGCAAAGAGTTGTTTTCTTATTGAAAACTTATTGCACTTAACTCTTTTTAACGTCAAGCAATTCTCTGCTATATGCGTCGATCTAAAACTTTGACCTTTTGCAACGTTTTGATTTAAGTAGCCTATTATTAAAATGATTCAGATATCGCACGCCGTTATACGATATTTACATTTGCGATATTTCGATAATTTCGATATATCGTGCAGCCCTAATCACTACTATGTTATGATTCAAAGTAACAAGCATTTACAAAACTAACAAAAGGTGAAGTTACCTATTATATGCAGAACATCTGGGCGAATGAGAGGTTCTCCTCCAGTCAGTCGAATCTTGTTAACCCCCTCTCGCACAAAGAGTCTGGCTAACATCAACAACTCCTCTGCTGTTAAGAGATGCGAGCGAGGGGTGAGCGTTACCCCCTCCTGTGGCATACAGTACTGACCTGAGAAATAGAAGACGCTTCATTAAAAATCATTATTGATAAATTATTGTCATGCCTTTAACAATGACAAACAAAGAGTAAAAGAAGCATGCATATACAACTTTATTTTATTTTTTTTTTACTTTTATTAATATTAACCTTTGGATCAAACTAATATTCATTAGGTAAAGGTGTTTTGATGTTAAAACTATTTAAGGCTATGTGTTACACTGGTTCTACCCATGAATACCCCTTACCTGTGGTAAAGTCACTGTACAATGTACAACCTCTTGTGGCTTATTGCTGCAGTCAATAAAACCATTATTATAGTAGGATGTTTTTATTGCTAATCAGGAATACCTTTTATTACTAATTAGTAGAGCTTCATTTGGACTGGTAGTATTGGTAAAAGAAGCATGCATATACAACTTTATTTTATTTATTTTTTTACTTTTATTAATATTAACCTTTGGATCAAACTAATATTCATCAGGTAAAGGTGTTTTGATGTTAAAACTATTTAAGGCTATGTGTTACACTGGTTCTACCCATGAATACCCCTTACCTGTGGTAAAGTCACTGTACAATGTACAACCTCTTGTGGCTTATTGCTGCAGTCAATAAAACCATTATTATAGTAGGATGTTTTTATTGCTAATCAGGAATACCTTTTATTACTAATTAGTAGAGCTTCATTTGGACTGGTAGTATTGAACAAGTCAGTGCTAACAGACAAGAGAAGCCAATGTCTTTTTACAACGCATACAGTATGTGAGAGACTTACAGCGGAGGTTACATTTCTCAGTGAGAGAAATGCGAAGGTAATTATGCCTGCGTTCAAAGGAGTCCGTAAGGAATGCTGAGAAAGGCAGGACATCCTTCAGGACTCGCCTATGACTACCTGGAACCACAAGCTCTCCGACCTGCAGAGAACAACAAATATAACATGATAGGGATGACAAACACAAAACTCACGGTTCGGATCATATTATGGTTTTTGAGTCACAGATCGGATTGTTTTTTCGGATCAGCGAGAATTTTTTTTTTTTTTAAATGTTTAATGTAATTTGCTTTCCATTTATTACTTAAAGCTAAGTACTTCTTCGATACCAAACATTTAATCAAACTAGGGCTGGACGATATGGCCAAAATTTATATCACGATATATTTCTTAATTTCGGTCGATACGATATAATT
>NW_015544232.1:693360-706133 GCF_001515605.1 Sinocyclocheilus anshuiensis
CCTCAAGCGTGTGACAGAAATGTTACGTCCCTTACCATATTGTGATGCCTGTGGCAACCACATGTGACGACCCCGGGCTGGACTCCGCTTCGTCCACGGTGAAAGCCGATCTGGCGATCCACAGCGCAAAGTTGATGTATTTCCTCAGCGACCAGCACGGATCAGCTCCAGGCATGACGAAGCGGATATCGTCCTCTTTTGGAAGACCAAACAAAGCAGTTTCGCTTTCACAACGAAACACAGCGCCTTCACGACATGGCGGCAGCGGCAACAATACTACAGTGAGAATAAAAGTTACGCCTTCTTTCTTTGCGTGAACATTTGGGCAGCGTTATGCAAATCTTCCCACATAGTGAGGTAGACATGTGGGGGCGTGTTAGAACGAGCCGTTTTAGGTAGGCGTGGTTAACTCTTAACTTTTATAAAGAATATCTCGTTGGATTTGAGAATTTAGTCTTTGCAACTTTACAGATCTTCTTTATGCACCAAGAGCTTGTAACACTCCAAAGAGAAAGGAAAAATTGAAATCGCATCATATGACCCCTTTTAATAGTAACTATTACAAATAGTGAACAGATCAAAATATGATTATAACAAACTTATTTACAAAATCACATTAAAAATAAAACAATAAATATGACTTCCTGTTAAATAAAACAATTAAAACATTTTTTTTTTTTACATTTTCTGACTATTTAACATTTTCACAGACTATGAGTATAAAGTACTTGCAAGTTTTCAAAGGATTTTTTTTCCAAGTTATTTTATGTTTATTTTGGAAATGGATCTTTACTATCCCTAATCAGGCTTATTATTTTGCATTTTAGGCTAATTTTGACCACAAAGTATGTGATTTCTGCAAATGTAATTGAGCAAATATAATTGTTTATGTATTATTTTTTATATTATATCAGTGACTGTGAAAGTTTCAGGAATCTTTAATAATACTGTGTGCAAAACAATCCCGCAACTTTATCATTACTTGTTATAAAGTGCACACAAACAGTATTACTTTGTTTTAACATGTATAGTTAGTATGTGACTACCTTGAAACCAATAACGGCATCTCTTTTGATAATTGATGATAATAGCACTCTGCTCTCATCCAAGTTATTCATGGCTAGAGTAGCGGCACGCGACTAGTAATCAGTATAGCTCAGCATGTTCTGTGTCTGTCTGAATCATAGTCTATGGTCTGAATGAATGATTCAGCATCTGCCTTCTCACTAAATAGGACATAAATACATGAACAACATCTCCAGAACTGCTCAGAGTCAAAAATATAGTTTCTGCCAGAAATGTATTACTATTGTTCAGTAGAATGTACGTACAACTACTACTACAAAAATTATTAAGGAATAATAACAATATTTCTTCCATGTTTTAATTTTAATTGTAAATCCTCTTTGTTTGCCAAAAAATAACATTTGTTTAATTTTCATTAATTAAAAGATAAATTAAATTAATGTGTTATGCCTTCACTCGATAAGCAGAAAAATTAAAATACACAACGCAGAATTTCTAAAGAAAAAAAACATTTCATAAGGCTATAAATAAAAGTATTTTTTATGCATTCAAATAATTAGACATATTAAAACATAATTTGGTAACAATAAACAAGGTGAAAAAAATAAACATTTCATAAGACCCTAAACATGTAATTTTTGTTAAACTTTTTAATAGATTTGATGTTGAATTGTATACGTTTCATTATTTAATTAGACGTGCTTTTGATTAATAAAATTGTATTTAACCATTTAAAAAGGAGTCCAGAAAAATTAAAATGGAAAAAAAAAATGTTGTTCTAGTCTAGTAGATAAATAGCTGTATTCTGTACGTTTTTACTTGTGTATGATAATTTTCTTCCAAATATGATAATTTTGAGCTTCTGGTACGATACTTGGACATTTCCAATCTGGCAACACTGCGGGGACTGCTCCACTTTGGGACAGGACCATCGCGCTGTGTGAAATACAGACTAAACAGCGGCACAAAACTGGACAGGACACCAAAAACGGGGACGTCTGGTCACCCTACCGTATGGAACCCGTAATGACAAATCAGCAGAACAAAACAGTTTGCATTCAGTAATATTAATACAAGGCCATTAAAATGATCAGATTTTGTGTGTGTGTGTGTGTGTGTGTGTAGGCTATTGTCAAGTTGTGTGAAGCCCACTGATAGTGAGACTTTTAACAGTAAACATGCACAATGGCAAAGACTAGAATAAAGGGACTTTGACAACGGCTTCTCATGTTATACAGCGTGACATCCATTACTGATTTGTCTGGTTTGGTATTTTAGTGCGAGTCTTATGACCAAACTGTTGTAAAGAAAGACTCATTTATAATTTGTCACACTTTAAATCGGTTATGTTCAGTACCCACTCTAGCATGAAGCATAAATGAAACCATGTGTATACCTCACTTATATACTAGAGATTTACCATAATACATATATATTTTAAAAGCATTAATACAATGACAATTATACATTTTTCAAACTTGAGGGCTAGTTTGTACACAGTAATGAACTGGTATGCAGAATGATTACCATATTCATAAACCATATAAATTGTACTTTACTTTAATACGTAATTTATTTCAAAGCATATCCCTTACAAAAATTAACCATGGTCTTATAGTAGTAAAAGTGTAGTAACCATGGTTTTTTGGCGTACCATTTGTATAACCATAGTTTCACTACAAATACCATGGTTAAACTGGTTAGTGTAGCAAAACCATGGTTAACTTGTGGTTACCAATGTTTAACTATAGTAACCACGTTTCTTTGGTTTTATTTGTGTTAAAACCATGGTTAATTTTACTGTTTAAAAATAGAAATATAGGCCTCTCGTTTTTATTTATTTTTTCTGCATTATATAAACAATAAACAATCCATAATACTTAATATACATAAAGTTTAACAGGCCACAATCATACATCAACACAACCAACAAACAAACAAACAAAAAAATACATGTTAGGCCACGTTACATGAACACAGACAACATTCAAACAGCATTAGCCATTTAAAATTCGATATGCTTCGGCAAGAGTTTTCAAAACTACGTGTATTAGCCTATAATTATTGTCATCACCTGACTTTAAAGCGTTTCATGATCTCGTACCTGTGCAGCAGCGCCAGGTGTAAATGTATGTGTAAAAGGTGTAAGGAAACACACACCTGTTCCAGTCTGTTCTCTTCATGAGTGACTCCGGAATACCATCGACACACTCGATATCTCCCACATGTCTTGAGAACTGCCCGCTTTGTGCAGGCCTCAGCCGCGGCCTGTGCTCCAACAATAAGGCGACTAAATGTGCTGCAGTTTAATGCCATCGTCAAAGCAAAAATGTCTATGTTGAAATGTGGGCATAATCTGCGTTTGTAGCGGCTGGTTTAAACTTGACATGCAGTTGGCCTGGAACATTAACGAGGGGGTTGTCTTTGCGCAGCCAATCAACGTCAAGGAGCATCTACAAGAATTCTGGGCAATGTAGTTTCATGATTGCGAACTACAAACTACGAAAATACGACAAGGAACTTTGGTTCTGATGAGCATCTGTTATAACGTGCTGTTAATGACTTCACAGTCCTCTGAAGTTACTCATCTTTTCCTGTGAGAGCAAATTTGGAGTTCGAACTTGGACTGTTGTAGCCTACACATGCAGCTGAAATGGATAAATCGCTATTTTCGAGTGCGCTGAGATTTATTCAGTTAGTAAAGCACAATTATATTGCATATTTTTTGGTCAGTTTGGGCCTCTGTCCTTCTTTTTTTGTCCTATAGCTTTCCTATTATCCTAGAGTTGCTGATATTATATGGCTACAAATTATGATGTAATTCAGATAGCTTGTAATGTAAATCAGTTAGATCTTTATAACAGTATAGAAGACTACTTACATAAAATGCACATAAATATCAGTTGTCACTCTATATGTAACACACATGTCTTAATAAAATACTTTGTTTTATAATCAGAGCTAGTTTTTACTGTGGGGGCAAAACTACAATTGATTGAAATATAAATAAACGTTCCTCAAAAGCCTGATAAAACATTATTTTATATTCACATTTAACATTATGTTTTTTTATAATTATACTAAAAGGCCTTTTACCTGCTAAAAAAGTGTAAACTATCAATCAGATGACAGAAGGTAGCCTATGTTGCATGCAACAGGTTTTCAGCAAAGTTTTGATCATGTTGATAATTTAGAGAACATAGAAATTTGATACAGTAAATAAATAAAGATACAATATGATACAGGCGTTATAGGGTTACACAACATTAACTAACCAACACAGTGATCCTGAAGAGTTAGAACCTGAAATCCTAGCCTAGAACTTTAACCATAGACTGCACATCAAGCGTCAGTTAGGGTCTAATTGGAGATATCCATTTGACTGCAAAAAATATATATATAATAATTTGTGCATTAATCCTTGAGGACTATTATTCTGTTTCTTATAAGAAATATAAGCTATTTCATATTTTGAACTGTATTTATTACATTGATAATACCTTTCATGTTAATTATAATTTAATATAATTTCACTTGTATATACTAAAAATAACTTAACTGTGTTGCTTTTAAACAGCAATGTTGAAAAGAGGAAAATGTCAAATAATGTCCTATAACCCATATGTAGCACTCTTTAACCACAAGGTGGCAGTATAACTCTATTGTGTTGTGTGCCATTTTTGCCTGTTGACTATTTTACATTTCAAATACTACCATTTTGTTGTCAATTTATAATGAACATTGCATGACAGAGAGCTACATTTTCCCCCAAAACAGCATTAGACTATGTGTTTTACTTGTACAAATACATAATAAAATAGCAAATCAGTCCACATCCAGTAAAGGAAACACTGTAATATTCTATTGTTGAAATGATGGAGTAACACTTTTTAACGTATGGCTAATGTAGGAAGAATCAAATACATCAGTAAATCCTGCTAAATACAATAGTTTTGTATTAGTCTAGAGGTGTTTTTTTGTGTGTTTGTTTTATATTTACTGTTAAATCATTATAAACGATTAAACCTAATCTAAAGTGACATCTTGTAAAAATGTGGATGTACCTAGGAAAGGGAGTATTCAAGTATAATTTGTTTATGGTTGCCGATAAGCACATCATGTCTTGTATAAATGACTGACTGCCCTAATATAAATGATTGCTGTGTAAATATGTCTTAACTGATATACCAAATCTAATCTCATCATTTGTATTAATTTTCTATTCTATTGATATTCTGTTTATATATCTAAGCTATTATATATATATATTTCAGTTCAGTGTGCAAGTACACTCTAAAAAATGCTGGGTTAAATACAACCCAGCATTTTTTAGAGTGACCCAGCGGTTGGGTTACTACCCAGAAGGTTGGGTTAAACATGTAACCCAACCGCTGGGTCAAAACAGCCCAATTGCTGGGTTTGTCCCTATTTTACCCAGCACTGGGTTGTATTTAACCCAGCATTTTTTAGAGTGTAGTTTTAGTAATGAGTCATGGAGCTGACAAATATTTGGAAGAGCATCATTCTTACAGTTATTTGAGACATCAATGTTGTGATATATCTGAAATAATATGCATATACACATTTCAGAATTTAAAATCGAAATATTTATTTCAAAATAAAAGATTTCCACACAGACACATGAATTTGGCCTAAAGCTCAATACACATCCGCAAAACAGCCATGAATGTTTTTCAAATTGACTCAAATCTCAAACTTGGCAAATAATTTTCAACCTAGTACATACTCATTACAAAATTTGATCTGGTGAAATGAGACAATGGGTTATCAACTCATACTAATGCAAGATAATGAATGCACCTTTAACCAAAACATCAGTTTTGTCATTTGAAATTAATATAGAGTAATTTTTTTCAAGTGAAAGTAAACCCCCACAAACCCAAATTTTTTATGGCCAAATTAGCATCCTTACAAATACTTTTTTTTTTTTTTTTTACATAAAGTGCAGTTTGATAACCAGAACTACAGAAGAAGCACTGATGAACTATGAGCAGGAAGTATTGTATTTACAACTATACATACAGTGCATGCAAGTATGCACATGCTTATTTTGCTTCTCGTTTCCTCTACACCATTTATAACCCCATTTATGAAATATTTTATGTATTTTACAAAGCAAGTATTCTTGATGTCTTACATTGTCATTACTGTCATCAGTTGGACAAAGCAAAGCTGTCGATCAAAGTTAAATGACAGATTTAGGTTCACAGACCAAAATTAGGATGAATAAATCTGCATCTTTGATTACGTGCGGAAATTAGAGATGAATGAATAACTGACGCATAAAGCAGGTGCATTCAACCATCTTGTGATTGACTCAAAGAAACACAGAAACACCACATTGTAACAGTGAGATATCCAGCATACGCCAAACACTGTGCACAGCAAAATACGACTATCCAAAAATACCACTTTGGAAATGTTTTTATTATCATTATAATAAATTTAAATGTATTACCAAAGGAACAACACTGCCTTACATATTGCTGTTTTTGTAGGTTGTTTTCTGTCTTTCAACAGTTAAAGCAATAAAAAGAGAGAGAGAGATGGAGGGAGAGAGAGAGAGAGAGAGTGCACACCGATAAGCAGGACTTGTGCAGAAAGCTGTACAGATGGCTTGCTCAAATTACACAGGTTTCAAAGACCAACAGAGAACAGTTTACAGCACGCAGTCCTTAAACATTTTCCTGTTTTTTTTTTGTTTTTTTTGGTATTAAATTGGTTTTCGCAACTAGAATCTCTCATACTCCATTTAACAAACACTGAAATTATCTCCTAGATCCTTAAAAGTCGCTGACATAAATAAAGCAACAAAGTCCTTCAAACAGAAGCCATATTTGTTTCGTTTTGTTTCAGTTTGCTGCATCCTGTACAACAAAATACTCACATTCACCCTCAGTTATTATCTGACTGTGGCAACAGTGACCTTGAGATCTCTCTGAAGTTCAGTCTTCTTGTCCCAGGAATGTTTTTCAAGAAATATTGCAATGTGTATCTTTTCCTCAGTGTCTGATCAGTGTCAGTGTCAGTGTCACACCACACTCACCTTTTGCATCAAACGTTCAAAATCATTTTGCGTTCCCTGTTTAATCCATCACTGTAAAGAATGGCGTTTTATTTGATTGTAAGGTTGCTGACAAAGAGCATCTGTTCCCAAGTGCGGCAAAAAAAGCCAGCCAGTGTTTCAGGGAGAAGTGCTCATATGGCTGATATATGATTCAGTTTAAACTGTACCCGGAAAAAAGGGCCAATCAAGACATAAAAGTACATATTATAAAAGTAATCATTTTTTAATTATTATCATTTGAAAACCACAGTGTGCGCCAATACAAAAGCGCTATTGCCATGTCAGGGTTAGAGGCAGAGCCTAATATGGCTAGAGTTTCCCTCGTGTACACCGTTATATTGTGTTCTCTGTGCAAATGCTTCTAGTAATGCTTGTATGGCTCACTGACACAGACAAAAATCCCTGACAGTAGATTCGCTGATGCTAGAAAGTGTTTTTGTTTGTTTGTTTGCTTTACATAACAAAAGCTACGTAAATTTGGCAAATGATCTTAGTGCTTGTGCCGCATATACAAAATAGCAACAAAGGTCAGCATTTTATTATACAAGACGGTTCTTTCGACACTCAGCAGTGAGGCTCATCCAGTGAACCCGAAATATTATAAACAGCAGGACACAAAATACAAAGGGACACATATCACACGTCACAAATACAAAGATGTTTTGAGGGCAGCTATCTACCGTAGTGTCCAATGTCTTATTTTGTACCTATCAAGAATTCGATTTTGCAAGCAATTCCAATCTCTTATTAGTCAGGCAGCCAGCAGGAAATATCGTGCTCTTCTGTACAGGCAGCCGACGACTGCAAGTTGCTCTGAGTCTTGCTAAAGATGAAATCTCGACTCCCGCTTTTTTCATCTTCATTCCAGAAACTCACCACTATTTGTAGCTGAAACAGCGAGTGGAATTTGCACATACGTTTAAACAAGACAACAAAAACTCTCTTCTGAAACGTTTAAATAAAATGAGCAAATTAGCCCTTGAGGGTTCTCAGCTTTGTTGAGGTGAAGTCCTCACTCAAATCCCAGCTGAGGGTGCTCTGGAGATCCACGAGAATGGATCAAATTTTCCTTCAAAGTGCCAACAGGGTGGGGGAATTTAGGGAATCTGAGGATTGGTCGCCGCTGCTACTGCTGCGGCGGTGGGCTTTGGAGCAGGACTCCGATGATGGCGAAGGACTCTCGGGCTCAAGCATGCTGGGGTAGGTGAAGATGAGGCTTGGGTTGTTTGGGGTGGACAGCGGGGTGGAAGCTGCCACCAAGGGTGTGTTGAGGCTGTCTCCATCAGAACAATACATGCCGCCACCTAGGCAGATGGGCTTGATGACTGAACGCTGGATTTTTCCTTCTTCCTCATCGTCATCTTCTTCCAAAGGCTCCTGTTTAACCACCACTGGGTTGAGGGTACTCATCAGTCCCCGGGGACCCAGGTTGGAGCGCATGGTCAGAGGAAGGGGCGTACACTGCTGGGAATGCGAGCTCTGATGGCGTTCTTCAGGGGGCAGTTTGCACACGGGGCTGTGGGCCATCAACATGAATTCCAACTTGTCCTTTTCCTTCTGCAGGGTCTCGATTTCTTTCTGCAGGTCAGCCTTCTCCTCCTCTAACTTCTCTGTCTCCTTGAATGAAAACAAGAAATGCAATGAATGATCATGCTGCATTTTGTCTGATGTTCATTTGGACTGTGAAATGATTTACAGTAGTAATTATGCTGGTAATTGTTGATTCAACATTGAAGCATTTTAACAAGTTTAACAAGGTCGCTGTCAGGGTGTTGTTAAGTGTTCTGGGTGGTCTTAGTCAAAAGACCTCACCCCACAAATTTCTACGATATTCTGGTCTTTAATGTAAGCCTATATTACGGCTGCACAATTAATCGAAATAAAACCAAAATAGCTATATGGATTAGTGCGATTATAATGTCGAAAAAAGCTGCTATTTAATTGAATATAACTATATATATTTTTAATTAGTAGTGATATTCAATTATAACTTCTAATTACTATTATTTTAATAATAATAGTAATCATAATACATAAATAAATAACAACGATAAACATATTTATTTTATTGGATTTTTAAAGCCAATTTCATCCACTCTGAACTCTCGGAGCACTTTGGCACTATAAAAAACACACCCATCCATAAACACGAGCAATTATTTCCCACATAAATTTGAGCTGTTCACATTTCTTTGTTAAACAGAACACTTGACACAGCACCACATATTTTAAAACAACTGTCAAAGCCTCCAGAAGGTTAAAACACTGACATAACAATGTGGCTAGACAGTCATAGGTAAACCGTAGCTGTCTTTGACTCATTCATATGGCTATGAGGAAGAAGGAAACTCAAAGCAAAACAAATGCTTAATTTACAAAGAAAGAAACAGTGCATTTGAAAAAAGGGCATAGTTATTGTCACAAAAGATACAGTTCCTTATTTGGTAATGAATGAAGCGGAGAAATGGGGGGAAGGGAAGAGGGAAGATAGCAGTGTGGGGGGTTTGATGGTTAGCTGCGGTTTCCTCTTCGAACAATATCAGACGTTTGCTTCCCTCCAACCCCCTGTAGCACATTCCTACCTCATGTTTCAGGTCTGACAGCCTGAGAGATGCCATTATAAAGCTAAGTAGTTCAATTACAGCCAGAATTGTCTGGGACTCGGGGCATTCCCATATCTGCCAGACAACACTGGTCTTTTTTCAGCTTTTAACCACTGAGAATTGTGTGAAAATAAGTCTTGAGATAGTTGTGGACATTTCATTCGAGGTATTTATATGTGTTATTTTAGAGATTTCTTTTTTTTTCTTTTGTAACATCAGTAGAAAACTCACCCCTTGCAGCAAGTCGGTCAGTTCTCTTCTGCGGTTCCGACATTTTGCTGCAGCTAGTTTGTTTCTTTCTCGTCTAACTCTCCGTTTTTCTTCTTCCTCTGGGGCGAGCTGCACACAACAGGAGGAGTGAGCACTTGCACAAGTAAACTTTTGCAGTTGTTTGTGAGAAATCATTCTTACAATGTAACGTATTTATTCATATTATAGTTATACAATAAAGATTGTTTCAATACAGCTTCACAGTAAAAAAAGAAAGAAAATAATAGTATTAATGTTGCAAACTTCTGCTGTCATGCAGCTCTAAAAAAATGTTATTCAATAATTCAGCAGATGTTAGCACATTAAAAATGGGTTTTTGTACTATACGTTAAAACTGGTTTTGTTGGTTTGATTTTGTGTGTGTGCTTCAAAGAAGAAAAATGTTAACACTAACCTGCTCGTCTCGCTTGCGTCGCCCACGTGTGTCGCCGATGGACCGGATTACCCCGGGCCGTGTGAGGGCTGTGTGGCCGAGGAGGCTCGGGCCACTAGACACAGACAGGCCGTACGGGTGAGGCCGGGAATATGGATTAGACATGGATGTGATTACTGTGGGCTGAACCATCCACTGCAGGTCCTGACTGGTCGTTATGGCATTAATTGTTGGAATAAAGGCACTGCTAGAGCCAGGCATGTCTACTCTGTACTTCTGTGGGGGAAAAAAAAAAGTATTAAGAGATTGAAGTGTAAATATTTATGAAGAAACTAGACTTTCATTGTACGTTAAAAATTGTATGATTAATTTTTAGTCTTTGTTACTGCAGTTGTTTTACAAATTCCCATCATCACAGATTAATGAATCATTCCACGTGCTACCTCGCTCTGCGCCCTCTTGACTGCTTGACCCCCAGAGCGACAGGGTGACACACACACAGGGTGAATCATGGGAAAGCCCACAACCCTCCCTGACAGAAGCCGACCAGGGTTAGATAATAGCCTCTGTGATGCAATGGGCAACGGATTCACTGCTGTGTGGGTATACAACAGATTTTTGTTTTTTGAAACGACCTGTGCCTTACAAGAAGCGAATATGACTTATAACAAGTACATTGTTTATAAGACAACTGAAATAAAATTTATTTATTATTAATATTTGTAAATGCTGTAATAACATTCTCAACTATTTTATTTGCTAATTAACAATAATTAATATTGAAGTCCCACTTTATATTAGGTTTTTAACTACTATGTACTTACATACAATTTTCTTTTAGGTACAATATACCTAGACAGGCTCCATCACTTCCTGTTTTTAAATCTAGCCTAAAAACCCATTTTTATAGTTTGCCATTTAATGCTATGTGAGAGCTGCTTTCTTTTATTGTATTGTTGAATGTTTGTATCATTGATATTTTTATTCTTTTTTTGTGTGCACTTGCTGTTTTTTAAAAAAGTGCTTTATGAATAAACTTTGACATTGACTTTGTCTATTCTGTACACGTTGAATTGCAAAACAAGTTGGCTGGTAAATTCAAGGTAGGATACAGTTATGGTTGGGGACAGGTTTGGTGGTATGGTTAGGTTTAAGGATGGGTAAAGGTGTAGGGGTAGAGTCAACAGTGTAATTACAAAAGTAACTACAGAAATTAATTACAGAAAGTTTTATATATATATATATATATATAAAATTACAATGTAAAAACATGTATGTACACAATAAGTCCATTGTATCCAATGATTAATTTAAATGTAAGTACACAGCAGTTAATGACACTTAATACAAAATGGGTCCACTTAATACAAAAGTTGGGTCCATTACCCAAATATTAACGGTAAAATGTACCCAAATTATATGTTTTTTACATATGTAGCCTGACATGCTGAATCACGTTATAAGACCGCTCTTTATTCCAGTCATCCGGTAAACTGAACTGGGATTCCGTGCCAGCACATTCCATCCACCAAATTCCAGTACATTCACACATTCCTGGTGGGATTTTAACGGGAAACTGACTTAATGTGACGGACTATGTTTACCACAGTGGGAATGAATTACGGGAAGCTAGCGCGGTGTTGTTTAAAACGATAACAACAATCATTACGCGCGCGCGCGCAAACAACAACAAAAAAAGACAACAGCTAAACGTCAATGTTCGTAAGTCTCACTTTAGTGGTTTATTTTCACTAAAAGTATAGTGTTTCTTTAACGTGGTAGAGAAGAGTTTTCCACATCTAAGTATTGCGAAAGACTCCACTGACGTCCAGGAACTGTCGCGTTTGTTTCTCACTGAATCCATCACAGGCGACCGGTAAGGTCAACATATAACCATGTTATTGAATCATTCTATGAAGCTCTGTTGTGTTGCGAAATGAGCGCGTTGAGCTAATTTCTCCTGAAATGTACCCGAATTTCCCCCTTCACTTGATTTCCCCCCAAAAGGAGTCAAAACAGCACAGGCTGGAATCGAAAGGGGGCAGTTTATTCCACGAGTTTAGTAGATAAAATAGCAACCCTACAAGACGACGATGCTCGGAAATGTCTGACAGGGGCTGTTAAACGTACCAGATGTGATTAAAATACCAGAGTCTGGGGAACAAGTTGCCAGACTGACCGGTGCACAAGCTCCCCATTCATTACACTGAGATCAAGAAAGGAAAATTCCCACAAAATTGCCTAAAACTCCTAAGTGAAGCAGAGCTGCTAGTGAAACTTTACTTGAAACATGATATAGAATGCATTTTAATGTAACACTCCTGGTATAACCATAGACAGATAACTATGATAAATGATAGGCCTATCACAACTGTGATTAACTTTATTTATTTATACAAGAATCAAATAAAGT
>NW_015544232.1:706143-733202 GCF_001515605.1 Sinocyclocheilus anshuiensis
CATAGACCATTTTGCAAGTCTGTGAGCTTTTTTCTCCATGCAGAAATATGCATATATCCTATCATCCCCATCACTCATATGTATTAAAAACATGCATTTACTAAAGTATAATTGTTTAACTGGCATTGACTGCAAACGGTCTATTGCAATTGAATTTAATTCATCATATCAGCCAGTTCTAGTCAGTTCTTTGAAATGTATAACCCAAAGTCTGTGTAAAATGTCTTCATTTAGGTATAGGCTACAAGTCCTCACTGGTCTCATCTTTTTAAATGTCCATGTACTCGATATCCGAATTGGCTTCATTTTCTCCACCCTAAACTTTACAGTTTAACTACGGATAAAAGTTTTTTTTTTTTTTTTTTCAGATAAACAGATATAACATTTTCTGAAGGTTAGTAAAGTGCAATAGCTGTGTGGAAGTCCCGGAAGTGTCGCATCCTGTGGCCACTACGTACTCGCTCTCCGTGGGTTTATTTCACATTACGCACACCACCCACGCCACTGCTACCCTTATCTGACGAGATTCCTAATTCCACGGAAACATAATGTTATGCGTGCCAACATGTTAACAAAACGATAGACTGCAAGACGGGGGAAAAAAAATCACCTCTGGGAATAATTTATTAAGAGAGCGAGACGGATTCCTCTGATAGGATTTTACGCATTTTGCGGCGATGCATAAAACCTATATGCGTCCTTCGTGCACTTTCTTTTGAAAATAATGATCAGAAACGATTAACCTATTCTAAAACCTAGCAATTTATAAAAATAGTAATATAAAAATGTAGCATACGCTGTATTCTTAAGGTATGCATGTATATAAGTTTTACGCACTTATAACACTTGAGTTGCTTTTCTATCAAAAACATGCATACAGGGCCACTGAATGTACTTCAGTTTACATCATGAAAACGACAGCCAGTCACTCTTACTGCCAGTCCTCGATGTATAGAAAGTGTGGTCACTTTTTACGTGACAGAAAATGTGCTAATGTGTTCTTATTTAGCAGAGCTGCTTCTAATTAAATATTGCCATTGTTGTTTATTGCAACAACACGTCGTTTAGTATGTGTAATGTAGTATGAGCACTGTGATGTAAAGTGTGTGAAGCGAATATGCTGTGGATAAATGCATATCGTTACCTGTTAGTTTGGAATTAACTATGATAACATGGTAGGACTAGTTATGTAAACCAGAAGTGTGTAAACATTTGAAGTGTAATCAGTATACGGACACTCAAGCGCATCAGTAGGCTACCTGGTAGTTGGAGGCGGGGATGGGGCTGGTGTCCGGGTGCGCTGGTGAGCTGCTGCTGCCGCGGGAGGATGTGTCGTATGTCCCGGTGTAATCCTGGTACATGATCCAGGGAAAGAGGAGGAGATTTCAGAAGGTTGATAATGAATTCCCACACGATCAGAGTGTCTTCAGAGGCAAAAGAAGCACCTCCAAGCAAATCGATTCCTTTATACCTAACCTAAAAATGATATCCAAAATACTTCTTAATGGTCAGTATGTTAAATCCAGGCGTATCTATGCAATATTATATTATTAGAGAAGTCAACGCTCTCAAATTCTGTAGTCTCTTTAACAGTCCAATAAATAGATGTTCCCGTGTAAACCTAATGCCTAAAAAATCAACGCTACTGAACCAGATGAAAATGAAGAAAAAAAAATATCAGTGAAGCACCTACTTTTCTTCAGTGAACTCGGTGCTCTCGTAGGTTTAGTCCTGTCCCTATAGCAGTGACTCACGGCAATGATGAGTGTACCGCTCTGGACTTTGTTGAACTGATTTTGGCGACTAAGTGAACTTCAGTGTCTTCTACAGGTCACGTCGTTAGATGACTCACTTCAATGGCACTACTCTACTTCGTAGCTCCGCTTATCAACGCCAACCTGCGTCTACGCGTCACAGCCTTGATAAGTCGCACAGCAAAATAGGGGTGCAGCCTGTATATTTTATAGAATTATGCCAGACGTTACTATCCAATGAAACGTTTATGAAAGAATATGGGTAAACTCTAAGTTATAGAACCAGCAATTCAGCAAAGGAGAAATGTATAAAATGCTTTAATTTGCTTATAAACTTGTTTGCTTGTCAAGGCCACCCCCATTTCACAGTTGGTTTCGACCATTGACGCATGTTTCCAAAAATGGGCAGTTGCGTCAGAGCACACGCGCATGGGTTTTCTTGGTAAAGGCACGGTAAAGACGCGTCAAGGATTCCCTCCCCTCTTTCCCCACCTTTAACTTTCACTGGGTGGTCTCTGTGGACACATGCTCTTGGGTCCTGCACGGAACACAGGGGAGAGTGTGTAGCGGGTGGTCGTGGGTTTCATAGAAAGTGGCCGCAGAGCATAACTTTGCGGTCAGCATGGTGCTCTCGGAACCGTGTGTGCGCTTTTTAATTTGCAAGCATGCATGTCTTAAATTTCGCTTCTTGTCACCATGGAGTTTTAGTTTTTCACTCTTTCGGGAGGTCGAAACACAAGATTCTTAATTCAGTAGTTTTTTTTTTGTATTATTCAACTCTTTATTTCATCATAACCGTTTTTCAACCTATTTACTCAATTCTTCAGACATAATTTTGAACCCAGACTGGATCAAACTCACCCTTACAGCCAGGAGAACAGATAGATGTCGCCAGTGGTACAATAAAATGTATTGGGGGAGGGGAATTATCAATTGTATAATACAATTTTCAACACTTTTTAGAGTTGAGTTTTACAGTCCTACGTGGAGTCCATCCTATTTCGTGTAGGAATCGGATATTTTATATATATATATATATATATACTTGTAGAAATGCATGTTGTGGATACATAACACATGGGTATGATATGGAGATGGTTTATATAAATGCATTTTAACACAGTACCAGTCGGGTTTGGAACCAATGTTGTTGTGGAAACATTGATTTTTAGTTTGACATGTCGCCATAATGCATTACCAGCGATAAACAGAAAAAGTGGAAATATTTCAACACTTCACTGCAGTAATGCGTTTCAGATGAGTTCATTTTGAGGTAATTGATTTGGAGTTAATTATGAAGATAACGTATGAGTGAACACCGGTGCACAAGACATACCCATCATTAGACTGATAGGTACACAAACTAATTGAATAAGCCATGTAAACCAATAAGCCATTAATAATAATAATAATAAATATGCAATATACTACGATCAAACTAAATATACATTACATCTTATGATTTCTCTTTATATCTGTGAAGGGCTGTCGTTTGTGTTTCTCTATACTTGTCTGCCATCTGATCTGATAGCTGAGCATTATGGAAAAGAACAAGAACAGAAGTGATGCGCGTTCCCGGTGTTGGTGAACGTCAGTCGTTGTCTGGCACAGTACTGATCTCTTCTTAGAGAAAGATAATTATAGCTGTTCGCAGGGTAAATACGACGATGTTTAGTCTAATACCATCGATAACTGCCATAAATAGCTGAGTGGAAAGAAAACAAGCGGAAATCATACAGTATGCACAATATACACAGAAGTGTAACCACATAACTATGTGTAATTACTATGCCCTTACGAAAAGGTTACTATTTCAGATTACCATATTCATATACAATACTCCATCGCATGTGGCCATACACCATAGCATTAACTTGGCCATGAGTGCAATATACTGATAAATGGATAAGCTCCTTAACCCAGATTTAATATGAGACGCATTCATTCTAATCTGATAACGTCTCTAGCCCTGGATGCACGTGGCGACTGGTACTGTAATATGAGGTAAATACAATGAAGGCACATGGGGAAGGTAAGGAGGCAATATAACTTTTACTGATGGTTTATCACGTATTTAACCTGTTAATTCAGTGCCCAACTCTCCATCACATGGGGAAAATGATGGGTGAGTTAAAACAGTAACAAAACTATATAACATTTAGGGATATGCCGGTATAAAATTTTCATGTTGCGATTAATTGATAATGCTGTTTATCACGGTATGCGGTATTTTTTCACGATATTGAAATTTAGTTTTTTTTTAAAGTGCTGTCATAATACAGTGTAACAGGTTTAATAACATTTTTCTTATAACAAAAATAACTGAACATTTAAATGCAATAAAGCAATACAGAAAAATGTATAAAGTTAAAAGTTGTACACAGATTAAAGTGCAAAAAAACTATAAAGACCAATAGGTATCACTTTACAATAAGACCTCATTAGTTAACCTTAGTTAATGCATTAACATTCACAATGAGCAATAGCTACATTTGCTACTTACCGTGATATATCGCATTACCGAATACCGGCACAAGTCTAAAATTTTCACATATTTTAATGACATAGCACAAACTGATTTACATACATTAATGCCAGAACAGTAGGCTATAGTTTCATGCTGGAATCCCCACAATTGTTGTCTTTATGCAATATGGGGTAGATTTGGTGGCACTGAGTGCCTAATTAAGGTCACGATCTGCCTGGGAGTCTTGGGTGGAGGCCGATGAGCAAGTGTTTTGTGGATTACTGACTAGTGAAAACACCTGATCTAGATTAGTGGTTCACTGATCTCTTGAAATTTTATTTGCAGATTTCCCTGGCAACTAATGCAGACTTGTCTGAAACAGAACAGAGCTACAATGTGAACATTCCAGGCCTGCAGGGAATACGAAACTCAGAGGACAGAACATGAATTCATGCTGGAACATTTCCACTGATTAAGCCAATCGCATTACAGAGAAGTAGGAAACATGGCATTGGTTTGTCTATTGTACATAATCTCCCTGGTATATGAAAGACTTGCTCAAATGGTAAATGCAACACAATAATAATTCTCCAAGCAAAACCACAGCTGAAATTCAAACATCTGCTATTACAGCACTTCATTGGTCATTTCTTGATTTCTTTACTAAGGCAATGATGAACAACTTCTTAACAAAGACAACATATTAAAACAAAAATATTCAATTATAAAAGAGTTCATGATTATTTTGAATGATCAGATGGTAAACACAGAGACGAGCATCTTCATAAATGACTAGGACAGCTGAGAACAATGAATGCTGTGTTAAAGACCCAAATTCTATAGCCAGGCAACTTCACGTTTAAATTCTTGTTTATGTTTGTGAATGGAGAAATCCTAGAGACTCGTCTACAATGACTCAGAGTTGTCACGGAATGGAGCATTCTTTATATACTTATATTTCCACCACCTGCTGTCTATAACCAAGTGGTCAGGATCTATTTCGGCAAGGAAGAATGTGATGTATGCAAGCATTCTTTACGATATCATGCCCCCCTATTACCGAAAAACGTTCTTCCTTTAGAAAACTGACAAGAAGTGTTTATGCTTGCCAGTAGTCTTAAAAAAACTGTTTTTGCTGGCAGTATGCTAAATTCACCTATACACAAACACAAACTGCGGCTTTGACCGTGGTTCTGAAAGAGTTATTACTACAAGAATCAGTTCCTGTTACAATGGAAGGAAATGCGTCACAAACGTGTGGCTGACTCAAAACAAAGAGCGACAAAATGAAGTGATGGCCACTTAAAAACAAAGAGGGGGTTGGAAAGTAAGAGCGTATAGTGGAAGAACTTAACAAATGGAGAAGAAATAGGAGAGGTGGGGGGACAGAAAGATATAAAATTGGTCTTTACTGCAAGAGGGTCTTCCCGTAAACCTTCGGTGTTTGGCCAAGGCAAATATGACCCATCACAGTGAGCTTTTATTCCGAGAGGGCAGCAGAGGAAAGATGCAGAGGTATATCTGAGAGTTTTAACATCCTCTACCCCCTTGTTTTGCGAATTATTTTGTCAGGTGCCGCTTTCGGAGTCCTTTTCATCACAGGCACTGAACACAATGGAGAAAATTGTTTCGGAACGCAAGGTTGCTCTTTTAGATCTACGTAAAGTATGAATGCACATGGAGATGAGGAGCAAGCCTGTTGGAATGCTAATTTATTTGTTTAGAGCACAAGTGTGGACCCAGTGTTGGGCTGTCTGATCGGATAAGGTTCCTGTAAAACTGTCTGCATCTCGTTGATGTGTCTTAAGTGCTATAAACATGGAATGTGACAGTACATAAATAGGACTAATACACCAGTTTGTAAAAAGCCCAGGTGCAAGCTACCACAACAAGCCTCACTGATAAGAAAGGAGGGACGAGTGAGCATTTGTAAGCTCTTACAAAAACGTAATACTGCTTTTCTTGCAAACATTTGAGGAAACCTTTGGCAAACATTGCCGCAGATTCAAAGGAGCTTTGTGGCAAATTTGTTACATATTAACTGCAATTGTAATTTGTTGAGGAGGAGTTAAAGAACAAACGTGTCCTCATTGTTTTAACTGTAGATGTACTTGATGTATTTAATTACTTATTACTTATACTAATTACTTATAAAGACCTTAATGGTTTAGCTCCTCAGCGCTTGAGTACTTCTGTGCAGCATTAAACAGTCACATATTTTTTGTGGTATAGACGCTGCTTTGGATGCAGCTTCTGTCCAATTCCATAAACTATTAAACTTTTCCATAGACTATTACTGTATTGTGTGTTTTCAGGCCAATCAGCATCTAGAACTGGAACTATGTATCAGTTTTATTATGAAATTTTTTTTTTAATCACTTCCACTTTGATTTCAATTTAGATTTAGAGTTAGAGTTTCTCTTACTCAGTACAGATCCGAGGCATAAGTCAGATGTGACCTTTGCATGGTACTATATGAAATAACTCAAGTTGTGGTATAGTAAATGCATGATTGTAAAGAGCTGATGCAATAAATAACTGATAATATCATCATATTTTCTATTATTTCTTGCATCATCTCCTTATGATGTAAATCTGTCTGTCAATCCTAAAGAGATCTAACCATGCTGACTCAGTGAGCAGCAGTCTCTTGACGATTGACCTGTCTGTACATGAGTTTAACTTCACTTGTCTCCACCTGCCCTTGTATAACACCCAATAACAAGCCTAAAGAACAGGAGAGGTGAGACATACAATGCAAGTGACATTCTTTCCACCTTACAGAAATGGAAACAGACGATAAATTGAGTGTTACTTTGACCCTATCCAATTTCCTATGGCATTACCATTACTACAGCTATACACATATTTCTTTTGGATAGGAAGTGGAACAGTTAGGGAACAGTGTCCCTCTCTGGGGCTTACTCCTTTGGAGCATCCATTCTGTCCGGTTGAATGAAAGCTTAATGCAAGTGTGGAAAAGTGGAAAATTTAATTAAGCAGCTAGGGGGGTTTGAGCCTCCTCCGTTCCTCCATACACTCTCCTCACTGTGTTTGCTGCCCACTGTTTGTCTAGCTCTCCTTCTGAAGTCCTGCAGGGCAGGACCTCTGAGGTCAAGGGCACATACAAAGGTCAACAGTTTACAGCTGTGCTGGAGTTAAATATTTGGTAAGCAATAATGATGCATTTAACTTCTGCATCAAAAACTAATTAAAAGGGTATGTTTATTGTACCACATTAAAACATTAAAGATTCAAGGTCTAGAGCACTACAGATAGGCTATGAGTTTCAGGTTCGATCACTTTTAACTGGTTTTATTAGCACAGCAATGCCATAAAAGTTACCAAATGTTCAATGAATAATACAACTTATTAATAATAAACAGAATTATAGTAATATATGTTACTATATATAGTATATTACTTTATAGTAATATATATTATATATGTATAGCATCACAGCAAGCTTACAAAACAATATAGAGACTTATTTTTACAACCTACGTAAAAGCATATTACATTAAAATGTTAAATAACTTAATACAATTTAATCCTCAACATATATAAATGGTGCCCTTTAAAGGAACACTCCACTATTTTTGAAAATAGGCTCATTTTCCAATTCTCCTAGAGTTAAACAGTTGAGTTTTACCGTTTTCGAATCCATTCAGCCGATCTCCGGGTCTGATGGTAGCACTTTTAGCTGCAGCTTAGCATAGATCATTGAATCTGATTAGACCGTTAGCATCTCGCTCAAAAATGACATAAGGTAACTATAATCTCATTCCGGCGTAATAATCAAGGAACTTTGCTGCCGTACCATGGGTGCAGCAAGCGCAATGATATTACGCAGCGCCTGAAAATAGGCTAACTTCCGTCAACATAACCAATGTGACCACCTTCTTGCACAGGGAGCGTGCTGGGCACTATTTTCAGGTGCTGCGTAATATCATTGCGCCTGCTGCACCCATGGTACGGCAGCAAAGTTCCTTGATTATTACGCCGGAATGAGAGTATAGTTCCTAGCCGTATCGGCCTAGAAAATCGCAACTTTTCATTTTCCGTCAGTCTTAGTACACGATGTAACTACAGAAGAGTCAAGTTTTAAATAGGAAAAATACAGAAACTCTTTGGTCAATTTTGAGCGAGATGCTAACGGTCTAATCAGATTAAATGATCTATGCTAAGCTACAGCTAAAAGTGCTACCGCCAGACCCGGAGATCGGCTGAATGGATTTGAAAACGGTAAAACTCAACTGTTTAACTCTAGGAGAGTTGGAAAATGAGCCTATTTTCAAAAATAGTGGAGTGTTCCTTTAACAAAAGATTTGTAGACTTAGATGTCATTTACTATTGTTAGACATTTTCCTCCAAGAAAAAAGCTTAAAAAAAAAATAAATAGGATTATTATTTTTAACAGTTTATGTAAAAGTTATTAAAAGCAGTTTAAAAGTAAAAAAAGCAGTTAAAAAGTAAAAAGCAGTTTAATATGGAACATGTAATTGCTGGTGTATAACAAATGACTAAAAGTGTTTTTTTTTTTTGTTTAATAGCTGAAACAAGCTAAAAAAGGAAACCATTGACTTGTTGCCTTTAAACAACTTACATAAAAAGCTTTATATATTAATTTTAAATGTAAAAATGTTTAATACAACCTACATGGTCAATTAATTACAGCAAAACAAAACCAAAACAAAATGAAGTGCCATCTTCTCCTACTCAAAACTAAGAATATGACAAGATAATATCTGCTAATAAGGCCCTTTCACCCCAAGCAGAATTATAAGCTAATTAAAGCGATTAAGGTATTCATATTTTCATATCTTTATTTTCTAATTTAGCCAGCGTGGGTACAGTAAATGACACCATCACTATGAAAGTGTCTTTAAACAAAAACAATCATGTTTGAATAGAACTGCAAACTGATATGTACCACTTACAAAGAAATGCAAAGCAATAATGTATTTTTTTTAAATTTATTATTCATTTATTTTTTATGTGCCACTCAAAATTCTGGCAAAGATACAAATCTCCCTCTTCCCAAAATCTATATCTGTTAGAGAAACATTATGGAAAGCAGATTTTAACAATTTTGGCCATGGGTGTTACAGAAATGCAGGCCTACCGCCAACTAAACTTATCTGGGTAGTGTATCTATTAAACTATTTGTACAAATGATATGGGGCTTATTGAATCTATATGAGATGCAGCAATAACTCTGAATGCGTCTCAATCAAGTTTTATTAGACTTACACAAAATTATTGATATATCCATTTAGCCTTAATAAGGACTGGTCTAATTATTATACAACAATAAACAAAACAAACAAATCTGGAGTTCCATGTAAAAATTCTTGAAGAGAATAGGTCGAGGACTATAGGGTTCACAAAATTCCTAAAAAAGATTCCTGGCTTTTGATCTGCAGCGTGCACCCGTCCATGCGACTCTACCTTGCATACATCACTCCTTCTGACAGGTCAATCAGCCAGACAGGCCATCAGAGCACATCTCCCAGCCTGACAGCGGTCAACGCTCAATCCAGCCTGACAGTTGACCAGGTACTGCCGCCAGCCAGGCACTACCACACACGGAGAGTAGGAGGAATGCAGGGAACATGGAAGGGCATGACTCTTTGAGGATGGACAAAAGTAGTTCGGAGACATCTGCACGAAATAAGATGTCTAAAATAAATGATCTCAGAAAAAGTCACACGAAGAAGTGACCACATCTTTAGTCGCTGACAAATGCTCCATATCAAATGGAGTGTCAGTCTCTTTAATTCCAAGTTAAACTGGCAAAAGCCAAGAGCTGTGTGCCAGGGCTGACGCACCTGAGGGGTTTGCTTCTATAAATCCATGACAGGTCTAAATCGAACATTTACGATTTGCAGCCCAGAGGAAGATGGGAGAAAATCTGCATTCATCTTGTCATCCCCCCATCATATCCCAAAGAGAATGGAATAAATAAATAAATAAACCGAGTCCCAAAAACGTGAGGGGGAGACAACGGCAGAAACCAGTCAGAGCCAGAAACAGACCGTGTTTGATCCGCTTAGCATGGCTCTCTCCTGCCTTTTGATGCATGGCTAGGAGGAGAGTAATTAGCAATTAACAATCAGGGCTTAACGAGTGGAAGTTATTATCAAGCAAGGGTGAAAACATATCTTGCACATTGACAAAGCGAGGCAAAAAAGACTGTAATTCTCTCATTTCCATGACATCTTGGAGGCCATTTTTCCCCCCTGCAACAGATCAAACAGACTCCAACAAAAGGCCTCAAATCTTCTCTACTCTTCCAAATTAGCTAAGCCTCTCAGCTCCATCATCCCAAACATGGCTCGCATCAACAACCCCATCCACGTATACGAGTGCCGCCACCGCTGAAATCCTCAATCCTCAATCCCTGCCGCCCCCTCCTCTCCCCCACTGGAACAAGACGACGAAGAGGGGAATAAACTCTCACTAACATCACACTGAAATTGCAGACTTTAGGACACAAAGTATCCCAGAGTTACCAGAATAGGAAATTTTGTCTCTCGTTTTCCCCTCTCACAAATGTTTGTTTCAGCGACTTTATTTTAATGATGTGTTTGTCTTTTGTTTTCCAGAGGAATGTATTGAATAACCGTGACCGCGTATGAAATCGCCAGGCCTGACAGCTTGGGAAACTCAGCAGTGGTAAACAGGCAAAGGTGGCGACCGCGTTTCGTCAGCCTTGCTCTGACATATTCAGGCCTTCATAATGTTCCTTATTTCGCTCCGATTACCTCTCATGTTTGCCGCTGCCCTGTCTTCTTTGCATCTCCAGGGGGTGAGGTGATCTAAGATGGCAAATGGGATTTTCAATCATTTGCGTTCTCTTTTCTTTCTTATTGTGGACATCAAAACTCTATCTAATGTTGGAGTTTGCCTTGCAGATGAAAGGGAACCAAACGTCTGGACTTCTCCCGCCTCTCTTTTGATTATTTCTTGGATGACGTTCTTCTGGAGGAAGGTAAGGACAGAGGCAAAAGTCACAGTAAGGGGCGTCATATCCACTATTGGAGATTACGATTAGACCTAGAGATGTCAGCACATAGAGGACACTGGGGCTAGTTGTCACATGGGGAAGTTGTCACATGAACTATGTATCAGCAACTATAACCTTATTTTCTCAATCAGCGGTATGATGGTTTCAAACACCTAGTTTGACACTGTAACATGTTAATGACTGTAATTTATAATCTGGCTAAAACAATGGTTTGATATTTTTGTTACCTTTTCGATTTGATACATTTTGCATCAAAAATGTTGCTGAGTCTTCCTAAATATCCTAATAAACCTATTAAAAACTTTTTTAAATACAGATTTTGTTCAGTGAATCAAACTAATTTTTACCTATGAAATAATGAATAATGAAATAATGGTGGACAATTACTGCAATAGATTTTTCTTCTTCTTAAGGCTTTAAGGTAAAGCCTTTACAAACAAACAAAAATACTTTACAATAAGGTTCTTTTTTTAACATTAGTTAACCTGAACTAATAATGAAAAATATTTCTAAAGCATTTATTAATCTTAGTTAATGTTAATTTTAAAATGGACTAATACATTATTAAAATCAAAGGTTGTATCTGTTTATATTATTTCATGGACCTGAGCTAACATGAAGTAACAATAAACAGTTGTATTTTTATGTAACTATTAGGGGTGTGACGAGACACTTATCCCATGAGACGAGACGAGACACGAGACTGGGTTCACGAGAACGAGACGAGACGAGATTTTTAGACTCCTCAATGATGAAATATATAGGGGAAAATAGTCTTTTATTCTTATTAATTAAAATCATGAAACTTATACATTTTCACATCAATTTATTAAAAGTTTAACAAAAATTACATGTTTAGGGCCCTATGAAATGTTTAATTTTTTTCCTCACCATATTATTTATATTTTTTATTGTTACCAAATTCTGTGTTTTAACATGTCTAATTATTTGAATGCATGAAACAACTGAATTTATTCATTTTTTTCTTAAAGTAGCCTTATGATTTTTTTCCCCCTCATAAATTCTGTGTTGTATATTTACATTTTGTTCTGGTTATCAAATGAAGGCATAAAACATTAATTTAATTTATCATTTATCTTTTAATTTTTGAAAATTAAGCAAACAAGATTTTTTGGCAAACAAAGGGGATTTACTATTAAAATTAAAACATTGAAGAAATGCTTTGTGTGATTATTCCTTAAAAAATAATGTTTGTTTCATTGTAGTAGTAGTAGTAGGCTATGTACATTCTACTGAAAAATAGTTATAGGCACAATGTCTTCAAATCAAACCGGACTTTTATTTTGACGGGTTGCCGTGAATATCTTTACAGTTCTGTGTATGAGATATGACGCTAGTTTTACTCAAATCAAACGCTAAAATGCTCATGAAGTGACTCTCAGAGCAGTTCTGGAGATGTTGTTCATGTGTTTATGTCCTCATTTAGTGAGACGGCAGACGCTGAAATCACCGCGAGTGTCAGGCATGCTTCAGTGTGTGTGTAGTAAATGAAACCGCGCGTCTGCGCCATTCATAAACAGAGACAGGCAGAACATACAGGATTCATATTTAAATCGACTTTTGTTGCTTAATATTTACAGATACTAGTCCATGTCTGATTTGATTTAAGTGTAATGACCTACTTTTGATTAATTAATTCAAAATTTGACAAATTCCGCGTTAAACTGAATTATGTTTTTATGACTGGATAAAGACTACACTGCGTAATTTTCCCGCTTATCATGCGACCACTTGCCTGATGTGAACAAAATATCTTACATACCACCACTGGTGAACGAGCCAGTGTAATGCAAATATATCTGAAAGGTCTGCGCCAGTCACGTTCTCGTGCCACGAGATCTCGTCGCACCCCTAGTAACTATATACAGATATAACTAACATTAATAAAGATTAATAAATACTGTAACAAATGGTTTCTCATTGTTAGTTAATGCATTAAAGTTAGCTAATGGGATCTTATTGTAAAATTTATTTATTTTTTAAATTGCATTAACTAATTTTCTCACTGTTCATCTTCCAAATAATCACCATTCAGAAACACTGAGAAAAACTGAAAACGGAGGAAAAACTGGGGAAAACTTGTTTTGAAATGCGATTGTGGCTGGGACTTCTCTAAACCTGTATTAGAAATGTATACACTCAGATTAACGGCTGGTTTGATGTTATTTTAAAATAGCCTCTACAACTGAAACTGTCAGCAGCAGTTCCTTCAACGGTTAACTTACTCGCTTGGAATGACAATACCGTTGCAATTGATGAATCTGAGCATCATTTAGATTGCCAAGTTTTTTATTTTCTGTGGCCTGCTGCCATCAAGATGGTTTAAATAAAGCAAGATTAGTGGATTTGGGGAATTAGCAGCAACGTTGGCAGGCAAGACCCCGGCACTAATAGTGGAGAGCAAAAAGAAAACAAGGTCTTTGAAAATAGGTTCACACTACACCTCATTTACAGCTGTTTATTCCTCTGCATCCCTATTACAACTCTTCGATATAAACTATTGAAATTAAAATTAGACTTTGATATAGAAGTTGCTGACATGTGCATGAAATACACTGGAGGAAGCACTTTGTTTCCTCCCAATCCATAATGTACTGCAATTTACTGTTAATGCAGCACTAGAGCTGATGGAGTGGGTGCTAAAAAAAGAAACAAATCTGAATGCTGTTTCGGCTTAAAGGGACCATCAACCTTTCGTTCACCTCTCTCAACACCACCTTAAATGGGGGTCCACACAGTCTGACGGGGCCAGTTTAGCAGCAGGTCGGAAATGTTTACAGTGTCAAGCATGTACAGAAAGGAAAACAGACAAAAAGAATCTTGTTATTAATTCTTTTATTAAGAGACTTGATTCTATTAAAGGCCCCAAATGCATTCATCCCGTGGTTCCCAATTAGACATGACAGCTCCTACATTACCAACAACAAATATAGCAGAGGGCAGACCCCCAGGCCAACAAAGACCCCTGACAATGACCCCTATGCTTAATGATGAAAACAAGCGAGCTCTCACTCTTACAGTCGCTCCATCCTTCAGCTGTAGGTTGTCTCCCACACATCCCGTTCATGACTACACTCCCTTAACGAACACACTCACAAATGTTCACTCTGGTTCAAGTTTGAAACCCTGTTAAAAGCAATCAGTGTTGACAGTGACGACACTCCAAGACACTTTTCCATCACAAGAATACAACACATGCAGATACTCACTCACTCACACGTACATGCAAATTGGAACCAAATCCTTCAAAGTGCAGTGCAACACATTCAACTACACTCTTCTTGCAAATTACAAGATTAAACAAACAAGACTAGAATGAACCATTTTTAGAAATAACAGTGCTCATAATTTAGATGCTTTTTCCAGTTTTGTGGAATCTTAATTGGAAAAAAAATTAACGACATTTTTCAACAACTTACTTCATACATATTTACGAACTAGTATGGAGGTATGAATAGCTTTGCGATGCAACTCAAATAATATTGAAACAACATTAAGTTTTGTGCTGAACTCTTTTTCTCTCTTCAAGTTAAATACTGATGACCTCACACTTAGTGTTTGCTAGGGCAAGGATCATTACCATTGCTCATTCTTAGTTTTAAAGGGGTGGTTCACTGTTTTTTTTCTAGGCTTGATTGTGTTTATGGGGTGCAGTCTAACATGTGTTAATGCTTTGTTTTTACAAAAATGCATTATTTTTCACATATTTTACTTTTATTCCACACCGCTCTGTCCCTTCTCACTGATCATTTCCTTCTTTTATGAAGCCCCTCCCTCAGAAATAGGCGATGGGCTCTGATTGGTTAGCTAGCCCAGTGTGCTGTGATCGCGTCCATGTTTAACGCTTCTCATAGCTATGTGAAAATAAGTGTATAAACGTAACAGTTCATTGTTGGAGCTGAGCTGAATGAGAGAGAGAGAGAGAGAGATGCAGAGCAGAGCGTGTGCAGAGCAGGGGATGTGAGGAACAGGATTAGGAACCGCTGCTTTAGAACATTGATTTTGAAACTTGTGAATCCATTAGAATCGTTAGAAGACAGAATCGCGATTCGTATATGAATAGATTTTTATGTGCACCACTAGTTTTCTCTTCCTCTTCTCTAAAGCAGCGCAGCATGGCCCCGCCCCCTTTGCTGCCCTTTCTCGAGGGCGGGGTTTATCTGGGTTTGTCACGTCACGAACCCGGGAAGTAACTTGTTGTAGTCCCTACCAGCTGTTTTTGTAGGCATTAAACTGCCAGAATTTTAAAAGACGATATCTCCGTTTGCATTGAACTTTCAGCTTCGTAACTTTGCAGATATTGTTTATGCTCAAACAGCAACATTACACACTAACTAATGTTAAAAAAGTGAAATCGCAATCAACCACCCCTTTAAACGGAATTTGATGCTTCAAATAATCCAACCTGTTTGGTGCTAATGATTACATTTTGGTTTCATAGTTTCTCCTGACACAGTCAAAATGAAAACTGAATGGTGAAAAGACTAGATGTAACAGATAATAGAATGTAGGCGTTGTCTGACCTTGGTAATAAATGCTAACACAAGTTATGAGAGCTATGATCGACAGCCACTCCAATCAAATCCAAGATATTCACATTCCTCCAAACATGGCCTTACTGAACTTTAGATTTGGAGTTGATTTTTAGAATTAGTTCCTATTTCTATTAGTTAATGCATTAATTAACAATAACTAACAATGCGATGCATTAGCAGCAATGCAACAATGCACTAACGAGCAATGCATTTATTATGGTATTTATTAAATGTAGTTAACTAATGTTAACAAATGGAACCTTATTGTAGAAGTGTTACCAAAATAACACATTGATACAGCTCAGCTAAATATTTATCAGATTTGCCTAAAATAAACAGGTACAAAACATCAAGCGTAGTGTTAGTTCTGGCAGGTCACGTTAGTCAAGCTTGCATCAGCTGACCTTCAGCTGATCCCCATCAACCTGTGGGAATACGACACCTTAATTGTCAGTCATCTTTGACGATAGTGGTCCTGACAGAAAAATTAATCAGTGGATGAATTAAAAATGTAAAACACTTTAAAACATAAAACCAGAAACTGAGTAAAGCAGCAAAGTAACTTGATTTATTGATGTAATCTATTACATAAAGAACATGAGAAAACACAAATAGCATATAAATAAAAAAAAAAATAAAAAAAATAAAATACACACAGTACTTTTAAATGAACCAAATGACATTGCTTATGAGGGCTGCAACATTGAAGAGTACTAGTTGGCAGACTTGCGAATCACAGGTTTCTTTTACAGACTCCTGCTTGACTCTGAGCACATGCTGTCTCCTGTACATCATGTTTATAGACTCTCCATTCAAATCAGAGAGCTCCTAATTCACACAGTACATCTACAGTTTTCCGGTGGCAAAAGCCCCCTCCTGGAACTGAGGGATAAAGCTTTTGAAGTAAGCCCTGTGGGAGAGAGAAAACGAGAGTGAGAGAAACAGAAAAGAAAGAGAAAGAGAAAGAGACACAACAACAGCAGTGTCATGTTGAAACTTACATGTGAATCACCCTGAACTCCTGACTATTAACTTGACAAATTACTAGAAAAACGATACTTTCTACTTAAAGACTACTTAATTCAACGTGTTAATATTTATAATAACATTTAACTTTATAATTACAATTTTTAATGCTGGACCACAGAATTGGTATAAAGAATCATTAGATTATGCTGGTATTAATATTGACTAGTCAAGTTTTTAGTACATTTTTTTGTATTTAGCATTGCTACAATGCTACAGTTTGATATATGTTCAAAAAGTAAGGAAACACAGACTACAACCGATCATTGCAGAAAAGACTAAATAAATGTCCATACAAGCTGGTAAAGTTGACAAGTGCATCTACATTTTTATTCTCTGCTTGATTAAAGCTAATCCAGAAAGCCAAAGGAAATGTTATCCAAGCAGAGATAAGATACAGGCCAAACACAAACAAAAGTAATGTATTATCTTTAACACTTATCACACTCAGGACAAAGAGTGCTCTCCAGCTATGAGGTGTGGCTGGGCAAAAAGTCCAAAGGTGAATGCTACACATTCCAGAAGCTTCCAGAAAACTCACTTTAACTGCATTCAGGTCACCATTATATATAAAGTGGAACCAAATGAGAGGAATACAATTTCACAGGGAGAAAACTATCGGTTGCTCTTTGTAAGGAGGATTCATTATTCATTTGTTCTTACTTGGCTCGCTTGGCCATCTCGTTGCCGTCCCAGCGTGGACTGTAGGGGTAAGATTTCTGCACCTGAGAGTAGAGCTGCCCACTGCTGGTGAAGTGATAGATAGACTGAAACGTGAGGGTAGGTTGATCTCGAGGGAAGTATAAAGGCAGGTCCACTACAAGAAGACAGCATGGAGAACAGCTCAAACACAGATCATCCATAACAGAAATGGTGAAGCATGAAAAATACCACCATGGAATAGTTATAGAAGTTCATATTTTCACAATATATAATGGCAACTTAGCCTCAGTGAAAATACGTGACTCTGGCTTCATTTCTGCAAAAACGTACAAATATATACAATTCAATGCAGTTTTTTTTCCACAGTAAAAAAGCTCAAAGACTTCTAGAATCTAAAATGGCACGGTTGCTTCAGCAAATGCATTTTTATCTGCAATGGAGAAACAAATTATATCACCTATAGAGCCTTTTATGAATGTGTTACCGGAAATGTGCAGCAAAATGTACCTGGAACAAGTTTTTTTTTCCAGAGTCACATATTTCCAATGACCCTGGGTTGCATAAAGGGGACATGTTTGTGTATCTCACCATGGACCAGGAAGCAGAAGTCTTTCCACATGAGCAGAAGGGTGAGCTTGGTAAACCCAACAGCATCATACTCTACCACACCCCTGGTGTAGTCAAAATAGAGAAATATTCATACTTGATGATATTGCTGTATACAATATAAGATAACAAGGACAACTTGGCATATCCCTGTAATATTGCCATGATTGGCAATATCTGTACTATTAAAAACTTGACTTCAAAACGACTGACAAAGGAGTCAAACACACAGTAACCCCAAAAAGTATTCGGACACTTAAGCTACAATTTTAATCATGTAATTATTTTGTCATCTAATGCAATGACATTCAAACATTTTTATGAGCCCAAATACTTTTTAGGGCCATGGTATCTTCTGGACCATTAGCAGAGGATACTTAATATCAAAATTGTAAAGAGAACAGCACTGAAGAACCATGAGATATGAATAATGCGTCGTCCTACTACGTTTTTTTAAATCAACGTGCTAGGTTGTGCCTCTTGCCAGACTGCGTTGTCTGACGACGTATTAAGGTGTGTTAATAAACTGGAGACATCTTGGTGCCTTGTGTATTAGAGCCCATTATAAAGCGGCTGTTTGTACTTGTTTATGAGATTAGAAGCAGAATTATCCTAAGTAATTAAACAAACAAAAAAAGGAATTAATGTTGGTAACTAATTTCTCATGATCACAGGGGCATGGTGAGCAGCTATACTGGTTACCACTTCAGGTATAGACTTGCAAGGCCAGTTTTATTTATTCATTGTCTTGATTTGGAGGGTTTTATATCTCAAGTGTATCACATCACTTTTAGCTTTCTATTGGGTTAACACTTTATATACAAAAACCTAACAATGAATTTGAATTTGTACAATTCTAGATCACTACTGAAATTAGTAATAACGCTGTTAATTTATTAGGCTCCTTTTATGATAAATTGCTGGTGTTTCTCCTTTTTAAGTTGTTAAATGACTGTTAAATGAATATGGTTTACTCTAAATGTCAGAGACAAATTAAGCAGTCTTTAAAGGGAAAAATGGACTCACATTCCAAAGTGACTGAGAAAAGCAGCAATGTATTCTCTCCTCTTGTGATATCCTTGAATGACATACTGAACCTGTGTTAAGAAAAAAGCAATAAAGAATCAAATGACAGTGTATCGGTGGAAAAATAACAAAATGAATGCAGCTGAAAAAATAAAGTCACTGCACATCAGAAACTTTTTTTACAATGTAAAAAATCTGAACAGAATTGAGATGGATACTGACGCTACCTTTGCAAAATCGACACTGTTATTCAACTGAACTGAATTAACATTTCAGTTAACTGACTTGAGCTGAGTAAAGTCACGATAGTCTTCTGTAGAGCTGCTTTACAGCTGAAGTTGAATAAGTTCCGTAATTGATGAATTTTACAACATTAACGGGCCATTCACACAAAACACGTTATTGCTTTGAAAACAGTGAAGTGCAGAAAAAAGCAAAGCCTAAAAAAAAAAAAAGATGTGTTCTTTAAAATCTGAACTTACTTTAACGTCAGTGCTGTGTTTCTTGCTGTGCGCAAGAGACACCGCAAAAGACGCAAGACATTGAGTGCAACGGTGGAAATGGAAAAACATGCTCTGTTTGAACGGCCCCTAACATTATTGTTGTTTTCCTGTTTATTAACATGAAGCTTTTTTCAAACAATCTGTATTTTATAAAATGCTATATAAATAAATGTGACTTGACCTGACATTGTCTGAAGAAAATATCTGCCTGAGCAAGTGATATGAGCAAGATCTGAATGAGCAGGTACATTAACCATTAGGCCAGGACTCTATCTGTGTTGTCTTATGACAGGAATCACTTTTCAAATTCATCAATTTCTACTAGAATTAAAAAAACAACAACTGTATTTCATAATCACTTACACATGATGCTTTTTTTGTGTGAAAGGGTGGTGATATATGGAGCTCATACTGTATCTAGGGTTCTACACTACATTTTTAGCAAGAAAAAAAAGTCTGCTTGAAAGTCTTTGCTTTCATGCCTTGTTTATGAGATTCAGCATCCAGGAAAGGTGTTTGCCTAACCAATGTTTGTTACCCTGCGTGACAGATGGATGGCTTGTGGCAGTCAGAGAGAGCCATACTCTGACCTCCACTGGCAGCAGGTGAAAGACCCTCAGGTCCCGAACTGCTTGATGGTGACCTACACTCACTGACCTCTTAGATGTACATAAATAACCCCGAATTTAACATATGTTCTGGCAGACTGCAGTTCCCTAACTGTATGGCTGAACATTTTGGTGGTTTAATGCCAATATTCCATTTGTCACCACAAAACATTCTGGAGGAAAATTGTTGATCAATCTTATGCTATAGAGGAAAATGCTAGAATATGTGAAAGCAACAACAGTTTTTTTGTTAAGTAGATGTAAGCATTTGTATTAGAGCCCTGCATTTCAGCCCGGGCCCGACGGGCCCTGACTTTTTTACGCCCCTAGGGCTGGGCTTCGGGACAATTTTCACATCATAGCTTCTCCTTATTTTTATATTTTAGACATCTATCAATTAGTGATGAAAAAAAAAAAAATTCGGACTCGGGCCGGTAATTCTGATAAGCTGTCGGACAAGGGCCAGGCTAGGGCCTATATTTGAGGCCCGTGCAGGGCTCTAATTTGTATGTCTCTGAATCTCTTGCACTGATTAAATTAGCAGAGGTTAGAATCATACACTCTAAAAAACACACACACACACACAAACTTGTTCTTTTTGTTTCTCTAAGCCTTGATTGTTTAGAGGAGGTGTGTCAGGAACTTTGGATCAGTGAACTCTACACCCACGCATGGAGTGTGGGAGATGCTGACAGGTGAGATCAGTGATCACAGAACATGCTCTATGGCAAAAGTTCAGAGTCCAGCTTCCGGTGACTGTGTGCTCATTCTGGAATAGAAAATACCATTCATAACAGGTTTTACTACCACAGATGTGATCTGTCATAATAGTGTCACTTTCACAAACATGATGTGGGTCATGAAACCTGCACCATATCTGATCTGAGAGCTGCAGCAGAGTTTAAAATTATCAGTGAATAATGGTTTCAATTTTGGTTCGTCACCACACATACTACAGAATGCTGCTGTGATGGCATATTTTTGTAGGCCAATCCAGCAGTTGGCATCACCGTGGTACCCTCAGCAAAAACGCAATGCTATTATTAATGAAGCTCTGTGACCAACACGTTTATGATTCTTAAACATTTTGTTCATCATGATTAACAAATGAACACAACTTTTTTTTAAATTTTGGAGCCTAAATACAATCTGCAAAAGTAAAAAAGCTAAACAGGCTTATAAAAGAAGTACATGACAGTCTCATGACTTCAACGTCACCATCACTAAGCTTCCAACAACACTTTCAGTCTTTATTTAAAAACCATTTTCCTTGAAAGTCTGATTAGAATCATTGGCAAGAGCATGCACATAAATGCAAACGGGCTGTAAAAGCGGACTAGTGAGAAGATTAGTTTTCCTGTTTGGTGTGATGATGTTTAATGACCCCAAAAACCTCTGAATCAGTACACTACACTGCAAGCACTGGAGTAGATATAAGCACTCTGAAACACATAAACCCCCTCATTTATATGAATCTAATTTGTCGAATATAAACTTAAACTGGGGGCAAGAAAAGTTCTATGTTGTCAATTTTGTCATTTTCAAGCAGACTAATGTGTGACTCTAGTTCAGGTGAGTGTGTCCTGAGGAGCTGGGGGCTACTGGTGGGGCATGAAGTGGAAGATTGGAAGGGTTGATTATTCATGCTGTCTGTGTGGATATGAGGAGTGGGGCTGAACTGAAGTAGAGATGTCAGGGGAAAGGAATGTCAGTCACTCCTCAGGCTAGTGACAGTCACATTTTCTCCATCTTATTTCCACTTGTCATAAGGCCTTGTCTAAACTCATCAGAAATGTACATAAACAAATAAAAACACATGCATGCGAATTCATACAAGCGCATCAACTTTAACATCCGTACACATTATTGTGTACTATAAACAAACCCACACTTCACTGATAGTGTAACCTAACTGATTATACGATTATAGTAATTAAATGAAGGAACACACACACAAAAAGTAGGGATTATTCTTTACCTTGTTTGTGAGTAATTGGCACACTTGAGGCACATAGTCAATGAGGCAGCCTCCACTGGGGAATGCTGGGATATGTAATGCCGAAGATCCTCCAAGTGCACTAAGAGAGAAAATAATAAAAAAAAAACAACAACATTTAAATACAGTCCTACATGCCTTAAAAGGAATAACATCATTGACAGTTCCTTTATCTCATATAGCAAAATCAGTGAATTGCTAACAGTGTTTTTGAAGGTCAACATTCGGTGAAACCGTAGAGCAGCTGATCTTCAAGCATCACTCCCTACATACTCCTCTGTTTTCAGTTTGGGGATTCTAGAGTACTTCATTAGTGTGCAGAACATGGAACAGCATTTCCACCCATTTCCATAATTATACAACTATTTTTCACATTTTATAATATTAATCAAAACTATGAACTAACAAATGGAATGGAAATGGAAATGGAAAAAAATACAAATAGACAGGATTCTAAGAGAACACTGGAACTTGCCAGATCAATGAAGTTCATGAAAAATATGATGTAGACGTGGAAAAAATAATGTCCATTAATGGCTTGGTTTGGTTTTTTAGATGCTTATTTTTGCCTGGACAGTCCTTTTACAAACAGCTGAAAAAATGAGGGGAACGATCTCTAAATAAACATGAAGGAAGATTACAATACACTCTAGTTAAAAAGGGAGAGGAAAAAAGAAACATTTCAGATATTCTGTCTAGTCTCTGAATATATGAAGAGTAGCAACTAGAATCCTCTGTCAGTTGGGTTTAGATCAACAATGCCCGACTGACAGAAAGATTACCTTTTGCTGAAACAGTCTTTGGCAATATACAAGCATGGAAATGTCATGCACGTCCATCAAGCTCCTGAAGTATATTCATGGACTGTTTAAAGATGTTAATGCACAGACGTGTTATTTATTAACTGCAGAAACAGGAAATGAAGAGGGACGCCACTCAAATGCTATTCAGCTGTCAATTCACCATCATAACACAATGATGTTGCTGTGCTACAATAACAATAGAGCAGCATCTCCATGGAGATACAGCTTGATTCTGATGTGTGTGATGCTTTCCTGTGCAAACATTGCTGGCGTGGTGTTAAGGTGTTCTGTGTGGTTGTCAGTGTGTTGCTTCGCGGTTACTAGGGCTTTCAGAGTGGTTGCTAGGCTGTTAGTAAATGACACCACTAATATTATGCTTTGTTCCAGCATCTACAGATTGTGTAACACCAGCAGACATAAGCACCCCAGAGTAGATGAGAATTTGCCTGTTGGAATAGGATAGGCTTATGGGGATATTTGTTTAATAGCTATTTGAAGCAACCAAGAAAAATCTCAGCAGGCGATATTTTTAGGGAAGATTATGGAATTACAACCTTGAACTGAAGTTGTCAAAGAATATTCTGTTCTGACTTGCTTGAGCAGATATTATAGGGATTCACTGAAGCCAACAGACAAAAATATGCAACAAGCTATGTAAAATAAATATTATGAGAATGGTATTATATCTAATATATCTTGAATATAGTCACAGGTCAACTAAAAGATGCTTTAAAGTAGTAGTTCACTTCTAGAATGAAAATTCTGTCATCATTTACTCCTCCACTTGTTTCAAACCTGTATGAGTTTCTTTCTTCTGTTGAAAGCAAAAGAAGATATTTTGAAAAATGGTAGTATCTGAACAGTTGATGAGCACCACTGACTTCCATAGTAGGAAAAAAAAATACTATGGAAGTCAATGGTGCCCATCAACTGTTCGGATACTAACATTTTTTCAAAATATCTTCTTTTGTGTTCAACAGAATTTGAGAAACTCATACAGGTTTGGAACAAGTGGAAGGTGAGTAAATGACAGAATTTTCATTCTGGAAGTGAACCACTCCTATTAGGCAGGGATGGACTAAAATTTGCCCAACCCCAGGCATTAAGCACAGCAAACTACTTTCACAATATCGAAAGACTTATTATACTATATTATACTTGATTTTAGGAAACTTTTTTTTTTTTTGTAGTACACCATCATTCAAAAGATTTTTTTTAAATAAATGAATATTTTCACTCACATTCACTCACATTCATTTGATCAAGATTGACAGTAAAGACATCTATAACGTTATATATAATCCTGATTTTCAGGTTTCTTTTGTGTTTTTCAGAATGTTATTGGGCTTGTGAATAGACCCACACTGTTATACGAACACAAGAACAAAGAGCAGAACAGAATAAACAACAGCCAGAGACAAATGAGAAAACATGCAAACAAACGGCACAATAATACAAAGCACAACCAACAAATAGCTGTCTTCTAAGACAGAAACTAAATCAAAAACAGAAGAGAGAAAAAAAGAATGTTTGGTAGAGTTCGCAGTGCTGTCAAACTATAGAATGTGTAGGTGTCCATCTCGCACCATCACATGTTGAAGGAGATGCGAAGTCCACTGTCAAACTCAGTGAGCACCTCACAGTCATAATAACACAGCCTGCTGTGTGGGAGTAGAGAGTGGCCATCACTGCAAGAGTGATATGCCGGGTAAACCTAGATGTGTGGATTCAGAGAAAGAAAGACAGAGACAGAGATAGAGAGAAGGATTCCTGGGAGGGTTTTATTTCACTCAGCTCAGGCAGGCTGAGAGCGACCTCTCTCTTGCTCTTCTCTTTCAAGTCCCACTCACTCTCTCTCTGGTTCTGTGACGGGGCCGCAGGGACAGCCGCATGATTGGCTGGCTGGAGGGGATGCGTTCTGTGCCAGCCTGGATGAGAGCTGAAGCAGGGGATTCCTCACATGTGCTGGGTTAGTTTAAAGAAATTGTTCAACCAAAACGAAAATTCTGTCATTTACTCACTCTCATGTCGTTTCAAACCTGTAAATGACTTCTGTGGAAAACAAAAGGAGAAATGTCCTGGCCCAACCCATCATGCTCCAAAATAGGACCACTAAGCACTAAACCACTAAGTTATCCATATGACTTGTGTATTACATTACTGTTATTTTTTTTAAGACATATGATAGCTTTGTATGAGGATACCTCAAATTTGGTGGTTATTTCCTGAAAATTTCTCCTGGACAATCAAACTTTTAATTGGTCATGTCACATAAAAACCAATGTAGATCCAACACAATTTAATGGCAATTTCTATTTTATGTTTTGGCAAATTGGTGGTTAATTCATATTAATTCACACATTCATACATTTTTGTATGATCTGCTTAAGCCCCAGTTATGAAGGTGGTAGGAATTAATGTGAATTCATATGAAATTGCCACCATGTAAAATTGCTACATTTTCCAGTGAGATTGGGTTGGCAGATCTACATATAAAAAGTCAAACTTGCTGCAGAAGGTCTTTACATAGCATATTTTAAATTACCCAAATGCAAATAAGATTTGAGGATGCAGTGGGAGGAAAAGTAACCGAATAAAACTTATATTTCAATCTGTTTCTCATAAACATTAAATCAAGCTATCATATGGCTTCAGAAGACTTGAAATATAGTGCATGAGTTGCTTTCAATGTACGAAAAGAAGCATGAACATTCTGCCTTTCCTTTTGCTTTCCACAGAAAAAAGTGGGTCTAGAACAAAATGAGACCATGCAAATGATGACAGAATTTTCATTTTTGTAGTAGTTAGTTTTTTTGTTTTTTTTTCAAAATCAAAAATATCTTCGTTTGTGTTCCACAGAAGAATGAAATGCATACAAGGTTGGAATTGGCATGAGGGTGAGTAAATAATGACAATTTTTTGGTTAGAACATCCCTTTAGTACCTATAGCAACACTATATAGATTATGCTGAAGTTTGAGTCTACAGAACATGAACGCCAGTACCAAATGGTAAAACAACACAACAGAACTAGCAGCAGAAGAAGTGTACACGCACCCACACCCACACACACACAAACAGCGGAGACCAGGACAACTAGATGAGCCCCAGAGACAGATCCCCAGTGAAGACCTTTTCTCATAGATGGCCACCGGGACAAGACCACAGGAACCAGTTGAGTCCTCTGCACAATGTGACTTTGCTGCAGCCTGGAATTGAACTGCTGGTTTCGTCTGGCCAGAGGAGAACTGGCCCCCCGACTGAGCCTGGTTTCTCCCAAGGTTTTTTCTCCATTCTGTCACCGATGGAGTTTTGGTTCCTTGCCGATGTCGCCTCTGGCTTGCTTAGTTGGGGACACTTAAAAGGGTTAGTTCGCCCAAAAATGAAAATTCTGTCATTAATTACTTATCCTCGTGTCGTTTCAAACCCGTAAGACCTTCGTTCATCTTCGGAACACAAATTAAGATATTTTTGATGGAATCTGAGATAATGACAGAATTTTCATTTTTGGGTGAACTATCCTTTTAATTTCCAGCGATACCGTCGACTTGATTGCATAGATACTATTTAAACTAAACTGAGCTGGATGATGACATCACTCAATTCAATGATGAACTGCCTTGAACTGAAAATTGAGAGTTTACTATTATCATTTTGCATTATTGACACACTATTTTCCTAATTAATGCTGTTCAGTTGCTTTGACACAATCTGTCATACACACACAAATACCATCAGCACAAGAAATGTCCAATACAAATTCAACTCAAATCAGGTACAAGTCTGATAAATATCCACCCACTCATGGAAAAAAAAAATCAAATCTGTTTACAATGTGTATTAGTATCTGTGCAAAAAGTTCAAATCGCAGACAGAAAAGTGGGCTTCAGAAACACTGTGCTGCTGTTCTAGCATTCATTATTTTTCAGGGATGTCCTCAGGAGGCCCGTTTCCAAATTTCCAGTGTTGCTTTGTCCCCCTGGCTCTACCTTTGTAAAAAAAAAAAAAAAAAACACACCCCC